>NC_085998.1:10921895-11221895 GCF_030014385.1 Trichomycterus rosablanca | reverse complement strand
CTTTGTGAGACTTTGCCACTAGCATGTGGAAAGATGAGACTGGAGTCTGTGCTCATGTTATATAGTCTTAATGTGGGGGTGGTGCAAGCGGCAAGATCTCAATCAAAGGAGTCTCAATCAAAGGAGTTTTTTAAAAGCGAACGTGTTGGTGGCTTTTATGGAACATTTCAGCAGCCTTGTGCAGACTGAATGCGATACATGTCTTCCAGTGCAGACTGGAAAAAAGAACGGGCTAAAGTCAAATTACAAAACCATTGTAGTATAGTCAGAACAGAGGTAAGATGGACCACCAACCACCAGTTTGTGCGTACAGACTATTCCTAAAATAATGGTCAAGGCAAAGACCACACAACTCTGTTATTCTAAGATATCAGGAGAGTTCTGAGTGCTCATAAAGCCTGACAGTGACCAGTACATTGAAACCGGTATAATGTTGGACTGATATTGGTCAAGAAAGTCTTGTTCACTGGGGCTGAGGTTAGGGCTCTGTACAGGCCAAGTTTGTCTTCTTGTCTTTATAGACTTTGCTTTGTGCACAGGGGGCAAAATCATGCTGGAACAGGAATAGGGTCTTCCCTAAACTGTTGCTGCAAAGTTGGAAGCATATAATTTCCCTTATATAATTGACTTATCACACATCGCAATTGTTATGGCTGAAACAGACAAATTAAATAGTTTGGGGCATTTAGAAGATGCTTTTATCCAAAGTGACTGACAATTAATAAATACAATTGAATACAATTTAAGCAATTGGGGATTAAGGGCCTTGCTCAGGGGCCCAACAGTGGCAACTTGGCGATGGTGTGGCTTGAACCAGCAACCTTATGATTACCAGTCTCCATTCTAAGTTACCACTACCACTGCAATGATAAGAAGAGGCATCCCAATACTTTTTGTCCATTCAGTGTATCTGGACTGCATGAAGTCAATCCAGAACAAAACTGCCACCTGTGGGTTTTGCTGGCAGGACTACGACCTGGCTAAAGTGAGCGGAAGGCACCCAGTCATTGTTTGACTCCAGACTTTTCTCTACAGAACGTAAGAGTTATTAGTTTATGTTCAGACCGAGTTGTGTACGGACATGGAGGACATCCGTGACGAGCAGCAGAGGCTGCTGACTTTGATTAACTAAATGCTTTTTTTTTTTCTTCTTCGGGCTCCATGCGGACACAAAAGCTCAAACCCCCTGCGGCACATTTTTGGTCTGTTCCTCTCTCCTTTTCTACTCATTCAGACAAACAGTTCCTGGAAAACAGTGGTGCTCCAGCCAAAAGGAGGCCACTGATCCCGGCCATAAAGGAGACAAGCCAAGCCTGTAAAAGCAAACCGTCTGGCCTGCGGGTGAACAATGAGGGTTTTAAGTAGGCTTGCAGTGATAGCAACAGCACATCGTGCCGGTGTGGATACTGGCACTCTAGAGCGAAACTGGCATTGACCAAGAGAGCATCGATCTCATGGTGTTATTTCAGACACGCTTACTTTTCATTTTCCTGTGTCATACTTAGGGATGTAACGATACACTCTACCCACGATGCAATACGATTCATGATACGATTTTTTTTCCAGATTTTTTTAAACAAAATGAAATTGAAGACAAATTATGACAAAGTTTCCTTTTATTATTTCTCTTTAAATAAATAAATAAAATACTGTATTCGTGCTTATCTTTTATTTATCTTAGTAATGAATGTCCTTTTATTTCTGAGGTAGGTACAAACTATGCCAAATAATGCTTATTGTGTAAAAAAACTGAAATGAAACAAATCCAACATTATATAAATAAATGAATAATACAAATAAAGAAAGTATCCTCACATAAATACATTTGGCTTGAAAATCCCCTACCTGGCAACTTCGTGAAGTGCCGTCAACCAGGCGAGGTGAACAGCGCCAGTGCCCTCTGCTGCTTAAAGTGAATATCGATTCATCTCAAATGGATAACCGATTCAAATCGTGGCACATGTGCACCGTTACATCCCTAATCATACTTAAAGACAAAGTTTATCAATGAGCAAATTCATTTGCCTTGGCATGCCAATATGATGGGGCAGCATTTCCATTTTATTCACTCAGTACATACACTATAGGCCAAAAGTATGCAGACACCAGACCATTAGCTAGATGGGCATAGTCTATGGGCATCCAATGTGGTGAAGGCAATCCCAGCATTCAGTGCGGCCCAACTACAAATTTGGTGGACAAATTATTTCAAATGTAAATAAATTCTCATTCATTCATTTGTATAAAGGTGTACAAGTGTCATTTATTTGCAAATTCTGGATTGTCAGTGACAATTTAACCTCTTTCAGCACATGAAGAGAGATGTTGGCTGGCATGTTAGTGAGTTGTGCCGCCTCAGCCCATTGGTTTGAATGGCCTTAGGCTAACTGCGGTGACATAATTGCCGTAATCGCTGTTTAAGTAGTGTGTCCAAACAATCTGCCTCAAAGTCGGTGTCTTACTAGAATCCTCTTTACTTATGCAGCTGCCTAGGTAGGCTGTAGGCAACAAGGCAGCTTACTAGGTTTTCAGACAGACCCAATATGGCCAGGAGTATAGGGGCAGCCCTGATTAATTTATTACACCTGTTAGCAATTCTTGTGGCTAAACCACATAAATAAAGAAAATATGCTTCCAACTTTGCATCAGCAGTTTAGGGAAGGCCCTTTCCAGCATGACTGTGCCCCTGTGGACAAAGCAAGTTCTATAAAAACTTGGTTTAAAGAAACTCCAGTGGCTTGCACAGAGCCCTGACCTCAGTCCTACTGAACAGCTTTGGAATGAACTGGTATATCAATTGAGGCTTTCTTGACCAACATCAATGCCCAGATATACAAATGCTCCTGACTGAATAGACACAAACTCCCACAGACATACTTTAAAGCCTTGTGAGAAGCTTTCTCAGAAGAGAAATTCACTCTTTTTTTAATATTATTTGTTTTTAAATGGGATCTTCAACAAGCTCATGGTCAGGTGTCCAAATACTTTTGGCCATATAGTGTATCATTCTAAACGTATGTGCATTCATTTGAACCATATCATCACATTGTTAGCCTGAATCACAAGCAAAAAAAAAAACCCAAAAACTGCTTAATTTTTTTTTCCAAATTAAGGGCAGGGCAGGTGACAGTTGAGGGCACAGCTGGTAGGACACCAGAGAAAAAAAATGCTGCCCAGTGCCAAGCACATGACTTCCAGGAAACCATCCAAAAGACTGTACACATATTGAGACACTTAGTGGTGTGTGCAAACTAAAAACAAATTACACAACCTGATCTAAAAAGGTTTGGTAACCAGGAGCTCAAAACGGTAGAAAACAAGGCCATCCACTGGAACCACAAATGAAAAAAATGTATCACTAAAATTATTTCCATTTACTTGTGTACTCATTTCCACAGTAAGTGACTTGCAAACCACAGAGAAAACAATCAAAGCCTACATTTGAGCAATCTGGGTTTTGCTCAGGGGCCCAACAGAGATTCTAACCCTAACCCCGATTACAAGCCAGAAGTGGACAAGTCAGATCCCCATTAGCCAAAACAACAGACAAGAAAAAGAACCAATATCCCAGTCCCATGTTTTGGCTGCCCCTAAAACTGTGTTGCTGCCCATCTCAATATAAGCTTTTATTATTGTCAAATGCACTGTATCCTAATGTTCAATAGGACAACAAACTGTCCAAAAAGATAAAGAACTGCACCTGTCCAGAGGACATCAAATTCTTGCTTTATTTGCTTTTGTCCAAAGCGACTTACAATTGTGACAGTATACAGTCTAAGCAATTGAGGGTTTAGGGCCTTGCTCAAGGGCCCAACAATGGCAACCTGGCAGTGGTGGGGCTTGAACTGACCTTCTTATCACTAGTCCAGAACCTTAACCACTAGGCTACAACTGCCCTTGTAGGGACATACAAGCCACAGTTACAAGCTGGGGAAGCCATTGCATTATTTATGTATTTATTTATTTCTATTTATTTATGCATTTTCTTCCTTTTTCTCCCAATTTGGCATAGCCAATTAGTCTTACGCTGCTGGGGATCCCAATTGCGTTTGAGGAGGGTATATTTACATTTACACTTTCGACATTTAGCAGACGCTTTTATCCAAATGGACTAACAGTATAGTGACAGTATATTGTCCAAGCAATTGAGGGTTAAGGGCCTTGCTCCAAGGCCCAACAGTGTCAACCTGGCAGTGGTGGGTCTTGAACCAGCGAACTAGTCCGGTTCCTTAACCACTAGGCTACAACTGCCCTATATTAGGCCAATTAGTCTTAAGCTGCTTGGGATCCCAATTGCGTTTGAGGAGGGTATATTTACATTACATTTTCGTCATTTAGCAGACACATTTATCCCAAGCGACTTACAGTACTGGGACAGTATATTGTCTAAGCAATTGAGGGTTAAGGGCCTTGCTCAAGGGCCCAACAGTGTCAACCAGGCAGTGGTGGGTCTTGAACCAGCGACCTAGTCCAGTTCCTTAACCACTAGGCTACAACTGCCCTATATTTGCCTGCTCATGCCCGCTTCAAGTGTGCAGTCCTTCAACCCCTTCTTTTTCGTCTGGTCTGCTAACCAGGGTCCTTGCACAGCATTTGAAGACCCCACCCAGCAGACTCTGTGGCCAATTCTGTCTGCTGCAGGCACTAGATTCCGCCTTACCTGTAGCAGAACCTAGATTCGATTCGGGGTGTTCAGAATCTCAGCACTGGTGTGCTATCGGAATATCCCGCTGCGCCACCTGGGTCTTTTGTCCAGACTTCAGTCTAGGAGATTACATACTTCTGTTCCTTCCTAGGGGACTACAAGCACCTGCTCCTATTCAGATGAATACACGCCCCTGATCCTAAGAAAATTCAAGCGCTTGCCAGAGTGTAACGGACTACAAGCACCTGCTCCTGTCCAGGGACTACACATTTCTGTCTACACTAGTACTCACACCTGCTCTCTTTCAAGGGAATGCACGTTTCTGCTTCCATCCAGTGAAATTTGAGTTCTTGTTTTTGTCCTTAAATTTACAGTGATTACAAATGTCTGTGCACAGGACTACCATGCTCCTGAAACTGTTCAAATTACAACAGTCTTGCCTCGGTTCCAGATTGCAAGCTCATTTTAAGGGTGATATAAGCTCCTGCTTCCATCTAGGAACTACAAGTTCCAGTCAATTGGCTTACAGGCTTCTGTCCATGTCCAGAAACTACTAGGTAGTTCCACTGTCTGAAGAATTACAGGCTACACGTTGTCTAGAACAAAAGCTACAGCTTAATCTTCATTAATTAACTGCTGCCTATAATTTACCTACCACCTCCTCCTTTCTTTTGATATGCTTTAAATAATTTTACTGTAGCCATTTCATAAGATGACCAGCCTCATAAAGATGTATCCATGAATGACTTTGCCTGGTACCAGATCTCCCACACAATAAATGATGTCTAATGATCCCTAAATTGGGAGGATTTGCTTGGTGAACCCAATAACCTGCTTTTTTTACAGCACTTCCCTGAGTTCACACTCCCATGTGCAGAAGCTGCCTGCATTCCTGTGAGATTAAGGATGGCTTTCTCAGGCACGTCCAGTCCTGTGCCTTCTCTTTCATAGACACTCCCAAATATGGCCTGTTATTTCCCATTCTCAGCAAGAGAACTTCAAAGCTAAACAAAATAAGACCTCAACAGTGGACACTTTACAGCGACTGTAAACAGGAGGCTTGGGACCAAAAACAAATCAAGATATGACTTGAAAGATTTTTAGGAATTTGTCGGTCTGATGGTTGAGGAAGTCCTACTCAACAATCTGAGAAAAAATAGAAAAACAAACAAACAAAATCAGAAGTATGATGATTAGGAATTTACAGATCTAATAATAAGGTAGCAAGACTGCTGTGCTTGATCAATATTTGCTAGGGTTCGTCATATTTTCCAACTCAAGATGAGTCAAAATGACTCAAAAATTAACAAGCTCAGACTAGTTTAGTAGGAATTGATTGTTGAATCAGTTACACACTGAAGCAAACCTGGCATTTGTTTGATAACTCTATGGTTTACCCAAAGAGGACACAAAGGCAGAGTTGCCCCTCTTTAATGCTATACAATCTAAAGAAATGAACTGTGAGAGCTAGGCGATATCCTATAAACAATAAAGTTGTTCCTGACCACGCCAATGAGCAGTGCATCACGCGAAAGGAACTTTTATTGCTTGCGTTGATTGCACATCTACATGAGAAACACTGAGTCAAGACAGACGTCTGACATCTGAATATAGAACGCTCCATTTACAAGGCAATGCATTCTATGCCATGCTTGGTGTGAGCTGTCTCGTCTATACATTGTTTAACTTCAGGTAAATGTTGCTATATAGATGTAAATGTGGACCCAAATATTTAATACACTGTGCCCCCACCCCCCAAAAAAGGAAGTCTCAAAACAAACAGCAACATATTTTACAGTTAAGTAAACAAAGCTTTAGGTAATTATAGATATTGCTTGTAACCATTGGCTGTGGTCACATAATTCTCCCATCACTGTGGGCTATTAGAAGTTATAGACTGCTTTGTACCATAAGTCATGTTGCTTTTTTTACTTTTAAGCATAGCAAAGCATAGAATATGGGCAGAAGAGTCTATGGGTCTGTTCAGAAACCTAGTGAGTTACCTTGATGTCTACCGCCTGCATAGGCAGCTGCCTAACTAGAGATTATTCCACTTAGACATCGACTTATAAGTCAGGTTATTCGGACAAGCAACTCAGCCTCATGCTGTTCAAACTAATGGAATGAGGTGGCACAACGCTCTAGCATGTCAACTAACATCTCGGTCTGTGTACCGAAAACAGTTGAATTGTCACTGACAAGCCCGAATTTACAAATAAATGACACTTGCCTTCACTGCTAAAGAAAGCATCGGATGCTTCCTCATAATTCAGTCTAAATACCGGTCAAATTTAAGGTACCTTACTAGACAGAATTTTAAGGCATCTAGGAATTCGAACAGTCTACTTCTCAGGAGTGCGTGTAGGATGATGCAAAATGCTGTGAAGAGATGTACAGAGCTCACTAGGTTTTCGAACACTACCCTATATGTATGTAGATGTAGACCAAAATATAAAGCTCACTGTGATGCCCCCTACAGAAGTACCAAAACAAACAGGAGCATATATTACAGTTAAGTATACAAAGCTTTAGGTTATTACAGATACTGCTTGTAACCATTGCCTATAGTCACAGAATTCTCATCACTCTGGGCTTTTGGAAGTTATAGACTACTTGTACCATAAGCCCTGTTGCTTTTTTTTTCTTTTAAGCATAGCATAGCATAGAATATGGGCAGCAAGATCTATGCCAAAGTTATTCCACTAAGTTATCTTGTGCCTCGTGGAGTTTGAACTGTGCACCACACACTTGAGACATAGAAGAAGGAACCTACAAACATGGAACTTAGTAGTTCTTTTTTTTTTTTTTTTTTTTTAATTTTTACCCCTTTTTCTCCCCTTTTAGGGCATCCAATTGTTCAATTAGCATCGTGCTTCCTCTCTGTCTATGCCGAACCCTGCCCTGACGGAGGTGATTGAAGCTAACCCGTATCCCCTCCGAAACACGAGCAGCAGCCAGATGCATCTTTGCCACCCACACATTGACGAGTTTGGCGCCACCTAGCGTTGCATGCGGAGAGACACACCCTAAGGGCACCCTCTCCCATCTCTGTGTAAGCGACTCCAATCAGCCGGCAGAGAACGCAATCGCATTCTGACAGAGAGAGACCCACATCCGGTTCTTTGTCCCACCCCCCACATGAGCAACCGGCCAATCGTTGCTCATATAGCCACTCAGCTTCGAACCGGTAAAGCAAGGCTGGATTCCATACCACGCTCTCAGAATCCAGCCCTGGTTGCAGCGCGTTTCTTTTTACCGCTGCGCCACCTGAGCGGCAACTTAGTAGTTCTTTATTTGTAGTAGGTTAAAACAGTGGTTCCCAACCACCGGGCCGCAGGTCATTGATTACCGGACCACACAGAAAGAATATATAATTAGAGATCGCTAGAAGGGCAGTTTCCACTGCTTCTATTTCAGGTGTTATTGTCTCGTATCACCCCTAGGTGGGAGCAGCGTCTTGTTGCAGTGAAAAAAGCTCATTTTACATAATTTGTAAGCAATATAATTAATTCCTCCCTCCCCCACCGGTCCGTGAAATTATATCTTACATGATGGATTTAATGTGTTTTGATAGATACACGACCATGCAGACCCCTAGTAAATACATCCATATATATTTTTTTTTTCAGCAGTCAGGAATTAGAAACCAAAAAGGATGGTCATCTATTGTGCAACAGGCACATTTTTATTTATTTCTTTTCATTTTAACTTGTCTGCCTCAACCAAATGTATAATATAGGACAATGAAAGCTCAGTGTTTAAGGTACAGGACCTTTGATGCAGCTGGTATTTCTGATTCAAGCCTCACCGACGCTTATTTGCCACTATTGAGCCCCTGAACAAGGCCCTAACCCTCAATTGCTTGCATTGTGTACAGTTCTTGCAATGCCGCAAATGTAAAAAACCTTTACAGCAAAAATAAAGTGAATGGAAAAGCCCACTCTTTCATGACCAGCTCCTGTATTTAAACATTTCTCAAGCCCATCTAACCACGAATCCAGATGCCTGTGGCCTCCTCCTGCTGCCTGACCTGGCTATATTCATCACCATTTATGGCTAATCATTGAAAGAGTGGGTGGAAGGCATAGAACAGGAAAACTTTTGGCACTGGACTAATTTTCTTTTCCTTAAAATAAAACCGCAGTCGAGTCTGGAATCCGAATTGGAAAAGTAAAGAGAAGCAATGAAGGTCCTGCTTACTAAAGCTGTTGCCTTTTTCACAGCAGTAGATGAGAAATCGAAAAAAGCGTAAATAAAATCATAGATCGATGATTTGTTCTGAATTGAGCCTGGAACACAGAGCGATGAGAGAATGAGGGAAGGTTGGATGAATGTGGGAACGCAGAAGCTATTCTGGTCCGAGACCTCGTGGCTGAGTTTGTGCAGATGAGCATGCTGTTCATACAGCGAGTGATAATCACATGATACTGGTTCTACGGTGGGGCAGGGGGTGCGACGGCTGCCCAATTATTTTTCCATCCATAAAAGAGGAGTGACTGCTGAAAGTGTAGGAAGCAAAAAGAAGAGACATTATATAAGCGAAGACCATGGAATCCAATTCAGCTACATTCACTTATCTCAGCTACAGTATAAGCAAAACTATCTTGAATCCACACCTTGCACATGAAATGAATTAATATTATTATTATTTGTGTGTGTGTGTGTGTGTGTGTGTGTGCACCTCTCCGGTATGTACATTCATACACAGAATCCATACTGAACTTTGTGCTCTGCCACTTTATCCCCTCTCCATCACATTTATCAATTAAAAAAACCCTAATAAATCCCCTATTAACCTGGGTTGTGGACTATTCTTAAAGCAATGACACGAACATAGTAATAACATGGTACTTGTATACACTGATCAGCCATAACATTAAAACCACCTTCTTGTTTCTACACTCGCTGTCCATTTTATCAGCTTCACTTACCATATAGGAGCACTTTGAAGTTCTACAATTACTGACTGTAGTCCATCTGTTTCTCTGCATGGTTTTTCAGCCTGCTTTCACCCTGTTCTTCAATGGTCAGGACCCACACAGGACCACCACAGAGCAGGTATTATTTAGGTGGTGGATCATTCTCAGCACTGCAGTGACACTGACATGGTGGTGATGTGTTAGTGTGTGTTGTGCTAGTGTGAGTGGATCAGACACAGCAGTGCTGATGGAATCCACTCTATTAGACACTTCTACCTAGTTGGTCCACCTTGTAGATGTAAAGTCAGAGACGATCGCTCATCTATTGCTGCTGTTTGAGTTGGTCATCTTCTAGACCTTCATCAGTGGTCACAGGACGCTGCCCACAGGGCGCTGTTGGCTGGATATTTTTGGTTGGTGGACTATTCTCAGTCCAGCAGTGACAGTGAGGTGTTTAAAAACTCCAGCAGTGCTGCTGTGTCTGATCCACTCATACCAGCACAACACACACTAACACACCACCACCATGTCAGTGTCACTGCAGTGCTGAGAATGATCCACCACCCAAATAATACCTACTCTGTGGTGGTCCTGGGAGAGTCCTGACCATTGAAGAACAGCATGAAAGGGGCAAAAAGCATGCAGAGAAACAGATGTACTACAGACAGTAATTGTAGACCTACAAAGTGCTTCTATATGGTAGGTGGAGCTGATAAAATGGACAGTGTGTGTAGAAACAAGGAGGTGGTTTTAATGTTATGGCTGATCAGTATAAGTGTATTTTCACCTCACTGTCAATGCTGGGAGGAAAATAAAGCTCCAATCAAAAAGTATGGTGCTGAGAGTGCTGAGAAAGTTCATCTGTATGGTAGGTGTAGCTTAAAATAAATAATGAATTAACAGACCAGACAGCTGTTTCTAATAAAGTGCTTGGTGAGCTTTTTATTTTAATATAAAAAAAATATCTTGTATTTATTCATGGTATAGTTGTTTTCTAATCTAAACATTTAGATTTGACGTTTGTCGTCTGTCTTTTCTTAATTTAGGATTTTTATTTTTATTAACCGCTTCCTGCTGGTCAGGTCAATATTTTTGGGTTGGATGTATTTAGACCAAGCTACCATGTAAACAGTTAAACAGCTGTTATATGACAGGTTTATACAACTTGAAATATATACATATTTAAATATACCAAAAAAATGTCTGTATGTGTTGGACTACACTGCGCCACACCATAAATATCTTCCTTTTTAACATTTCTATAAATGAACATGTGTGGTGTGGCGGCGCCCCGTTAGCTCATATTTAGAAATATTTCAAGCACAGACCAGTTTTAGTGCAAGTTAGAAATGCAAATTCTGGCAACCGACTGCCATTAGTCATAGATTAACACTTTACAACCAGCAATTTCTAATTTTTCCCCTCTTTCAGCTGTTCACGCATTCATGGGTGGCTACTAGGGATGTAACGATACACTTTACCCGCGATGCGATTCACAATACTTCGTTCACGATACGATTTTTTTCCCGATTTTTTTAACTGAAATTGAAGACAAATTATGACAAAGTTTCCTTTTATTATTTCTCTTAAAAAAATTAAATAAAATACTGTATTTGTGCTTAACTTTTATTTATCTAAATAATGAATGCCCTTTTATTTCTGAGGTAGGTACAACCTATGCAAAACAACTATGCGCCTCCTCCAACCCGCGCACAGCCCTTAGCGGAACCCTTTTCCACCTATGAATTCTGCACAGGTGCCTCTCTATCTGCTAATCAGGGCTCTTTCACAGTGTTTGACCCCCAGACCTCACCCACATAGTCTGGCCATCCTGCCCTAGCAGAAACGTGTCTGCTGCAGGTACTGCCAACTGGTGGCAAAGCCGAGTTTCAAACCGAGGAGTTCAGTATCTCGTCACTTGTGTGCTAGTGAAATATCCCGCTGTGCCACCTGGGCGCCCCTACCGACAAGCATTTACCAGCCAATTAATATTTTAAACAAGGCTTTCTTGTGCACAAAGCAACAGGTATTAATGGGGAAAAAAAAGAAAATATGATCAAAATAACAGCTAAATGCAGCAACCGTGACATAAATAATCATTAGTACATCCTACATATACATCACGACTAGGGCTAGTTTAGACCAAAGCACATTTTAAACAAAAGAAGTCAGTAGGTAGCTAAAATTATCAGGTGAGAAAGACACAGCCGGTATCTTAAAGCTCTTCTAGATAACACGGCTTAATATAGCATGATTAGCACAATCCCGTCTACTGCTTGTTGCATTCTATTCCACGCTGATAATGGCACTGTCAAAATACATTTTCCAAAAAAATACCCCTCCACAAAGCCAAAATATGGGCAGACATGCTGAGAAACATTCTTCAGGGTTCGCTGATGTCAAGCGCCCTGATAAAATGCATTCCTTCCCTGATTGGTACATTATGTAACTAAAAAAATAAAATTAATGTGTAGAACATAGCAAGTATGCCACTAAACAGAAATATGTCGGACCTCTTGGACCTCTAAGATGGTATTAACCTTACATAAGGTAGTATTATTCTAACCTTCATGAAGTGAAATGTTTCCCTGAGCCAGAATGCTAACCATTTCAAATATTCAAAAACACAAACATGCTATGTAGCAGCTGACCTTCAGGTTTCAAAACACGGCAAGGAAAGAAAATGCGAAATCTAAACAAAATCTGTTGCGAAGACAACAAAGTTCACACTACACGACTTTCCAAGTCGTCAGGTCGCTGTACAGTTCACACTACACAACCGGATCTCTTGTAATCGGGAGTCTTTCAAGTCGGTGTGGCTTTCACACTACACGATCTATCACCAACTGGAATCGCAGACGAGCTTCTCTGGTCTCCCAAACTACGTTTTGTCACGCAAGAAGTGACGAGGGGTTTAATGATACCACGTCCAAAAATGCACGTCAACAAGTAGCGAGCGATCAAAGTTTGTGCGCTGATGTGCAGCGTAAAAGCAAAGAGGAAAAATAAATAAATCTGAGTGGATTGCGCTACGTGGCCAGCAGGGACTGCCAGTCGGCCGACTCATATCCAGATATCTAGCAAGCTAGATAATTATCTTCAGTCGCCGAGTGCTCGGCGAGCCCCTCGGATCGGGTTGTTGAGTAGTTCACACATAGCGATTGGAAGCCGAGTTTCGATCACCGAGCGAACCCCGAGTTGCTCCGGAGCCGGCAAATCTAGCGCCGACCAGTCGGCGAACGAAAATCAGGGCAAAATCGTGTGGTGTGAACTACGCGAAGGTGAATTTTAGCAAATACTTCAAAACTGAAAAGTTTAAATGTTAAAAAGTTTTCTGAAAATACACAAGCAGCCAACATCACAGGTTAAGGCTATAGTTGGGTGACTTCTCTGTGCCCATATACATAGGGGTGATTTCAATTCAACTACAAGCCACAAGTATTACAATGGGAGGTCTACTAAGCCCTTACAGAGCAGAGCCAAACTGTATATGTTTCTGAATGATCAAATGTAATCCACCAACTACCATAGGAATAAATTAGAAGCTGGGACAGTGGTAGCTCAGTGGTTAAGGTACAGGACTAGTAATCAGAGGGTTGCAGGTTCAAACCTCACCACCGCCAAGTCGCCACTGTTGGGCACCTGAGCTAGGCCATTAACCCTCAAAGTGTATTCAGTCATAATGAGTCACTTTGGCTAAAAACGTCTGCTAAATGCCATAAACGTAAATGATAAAACAAAGGTGGCACTGTCTACAGTCAAGTGTGTTTTTTACCTCCATGGGCTAAGAAGCTGCTACACCAAAAATGCCTTTTAAAGGACAGTTTGTGGTCACATAATACAAAAGTTAAGTTACTTGGCCACAATGAATAGAAGTATGTTTATGGTACGGGTGAGCCATTCAAACCCAACAAAACTGTACCTACTGTCAAGCATAGTGCTGGTATTACTATGTTCAGGGACAGGTTTGCTGCCCATAGAACTGGTGCATTGCAGTAACTGGACAGAATAATAATCGGGGCAGCACGGTGGCTTAAAGGGTAGCACTGTCGCCTCACAGCAAGAAGGTCCTGGGTTCGATCACCAGGTGGGGCGGTCCGGCTCCTTTCTGTGTGGAGTTTGCATGTTCTCCCAGTGTCTGCGTGGGTTTCCTGCAGGAGCTCCGGTTTCCTCGCAAAGTCCGAAGACATGCAAGTGAGGTTAACTAGAGATACTAAATTGTACAAATTGTCCATGACTGTGTTCGATATAACCTTGTGAGCTGATGAGACTTGTGTAATGACTAACTACCGTTTCCTGTCATGAATGTAACCAAAAGTGTAAAAGATGACAATAAAATCCTAATAAACAAACAAACAAACACTTATTAAAAGACGTCTTGAGTGTAAACTGTTCTTCCAACTTCTTCTCCACCGAACAGTCTGCAGCTGAAACCCAGCTGGTACATTTCTGAGTAGTGATTAGTGACTTCAGTGTGGTTCTAAAGCTCTGGAAGCTTCAAACCATCATTTAAAATCCTATTATAGAAGCACCAAATCAGGCCTTTCTCTGAAAAGCCACAGTGGGTGGAAACACTGCCTACAGAGACGCCAGCAGCGTTATTTATAGGAAACAAAATACAAGCACTTCCCAAAATTCTGAATACTGTCAACAGAATACCTGAAATATTTAGTAATAAAAGCATCCATAGTGTCTGATTGATTCCAAAGGTTTTTCAAATCTATATAAGCTGGATCACAACAATGACAAAAAGCAGGTCTTATCAGTCACCTGCACTCAGTGGTCAGCTATTAAAGGCAGGGTCAGTCATTTTTGATAAAGCTTACTGGGGGATGCAAAAATAGTAATTTACTTGCTATCTCAGTGTGTGCCCGCCAAAGCCACGTCCCATTCAAACCTGAAGAGTGTAAAGCATCCTTGTGCTAACTGGGGCAGCCACAGAGGATCATTTCTTCCTCATATATTTTATTGTTAGCTTTCAAAATCAAAAAAGAACCTCAACAAGTAGCAAAAAGAAAAGGTTTGACTAAAAAAGGCTGATTCCTTTCACCCTTAAATGGAAAGTAAGTAACTCTAGACATATGGTATTAAGTGTAGTGTTCATGCAAGCAGCCTATATAGGTACTGTATAGCAGCTATAATAGGTACTGGACTATTGAGCAGAAGAACACTGGTTCATGCTACACCACCACTAAGTTGTCATTGTTGGGCCACTAATCACCACTCAGGCCCTTAGTCATGTTTGCAACTGTAAGTTACTTTGGATAAAAGCACTGCTAAGTGTCGAATATAACTGCAAAGGTGGAAAATAGAGAATGGTTAAAGTATGAACTGAGTAGTGAGAATTTTAAGCTGGTAAATGCCTTCATCTTTAATCCTGACTTAGATCAACCATAAAACCCAGAACTAGTATGTGATAAAGCTATCGAACCTACCTGGCTGAGCAATTCCAAAAGAACTTTATACTGACAACAGTGCACAACCTAGGGTGTACATGTCATTATTGTTGTACCCTGTGTAATTCACAGATGTATTGAAGAGGAAAGCCAGTTATGATTTGGGCTACCAAATAAACAGTGACATAAACAGTGTGTGCATAGTAACCTAAACATAAACTTGATTAAACAGACTATTCTAGAACTATTGTCCCACTTCTATGAGTTACAGGTTGAGGCTGACTGGAAACACTGGCTAGACATGCAGGCTGTTAAATCTGATGGTACGTAAATAAGTACTGAAGGGCACTGATAGTACTAGCGAAATTTTAGAAAAGGAACTGCTTTCAAAAAACACTTTATTTACTGTACTAACACACAATAAAAAAAAACAAGCTTGTTTAAATTCCATGTTATGTTGATTTACAAAGTGAAAATAAGTTTTCTAAGGTAACTGTTTTGAAAATGCAGAATACTGTTTATTGGCTAAGTTTAACATGTTTGATGGGACAAATATAAATATATAAATATATATAATGTATATAAATAATAAAATATATAGTGTTTTTTAAGTGATATATACAGTATATATATAGATATCTAATATATAGATATCTCCTATATATAGATATCTAAATATATATTTATATATATAAATATTTTTTCCCCCTAGAAAATAGCAAAAAGTGTTTTGAAGTTTGTTCCTTGTACAGGTTATTCAACAAATCATTCTTTTAACTTCTGCATTAGAAGTAGAAGTGTTTGATATCTGGAATACTTCATCATATTTTTTTAACATTAAATCAATTAATTTCATAGAACTATATAAAACACCGGCATTCTTGTTAATATCTCAAGTAACAAAGCTCATGTTATAATGATTTAATTATTTATTTATTAGAATCTTAATGTCATGTTTTACACATCTTGGTTACATTCACGACAGAAATGGTAGTTACGTTTTAATGTCAAACGCAAACACAGTCATGGACAATGTTGTATCTTCAATTCACCTCACTTGCATGTCTTTGGACTGTGGGAGGAAACCGGAGCTCCCGGAGGAAATCCACCCAGACACGTGGAGAACATGCAAACTCCACACATCAACCCCAAGACCTTCTTGCTGTGAGGTGACAGTGCTACCCACCGAGCCAACGTGCCGCCCCGTGTTATAATAAACTACAAATGTTTAAAAAATGGATTTCTGAAATGCCTTGTAATAAATGTATCTTTTATTAAGTACATTTTACTTCATTACTTAATTATATATAAAAAATTGCCCCGTTTATATATATATATATATATATATTATACCATAGTTACAACAATGTTATGCTTTGAAATGAAAATTTTATTAGGTCGATTTTATATTAAAAATAAATGCGATCAATGTGAGAACAATCAGGACACTTGAATGTGTCCATGTGGTTCAGTTCTGCCAGAAGCCACAGTCTAACATTACTGTACATTTATTCTGCATTATAAACACTGATTCAGATCCAGGACTTAACATGCATTCGATCTGTGTCATTTACACCAACAGCAAATAGTTTTACTGTTCAGAGTCATTTAAGAGAAATAATGAAGCAAAATTAGAACCCAACACAGAACAAAGCAAGTTCATCCTCACTGACAGTAATGTAAAGTACAGGATCTCACCGCAGAACTTTACCGACCGCCTGCAGCACCATTTTACAGCTTAATCCGTTTTTAGACCGCTGATTGATCCCGCTGTCTCCTGATATGCTGTGATCCCCGACCATTGCAGAAATAATTCGCCACAGGATCGACTGACGTGGTCCTGAGTGGTCCTGATCGCGGCGTAGCTCTTATACAGTTCAGATTTTACAGCCACTTTCCACCAGTCTCACACCACTGCACTGACTTTATCTCCAGCGCAACTTCTGACCAATCCGAAGACATGTGGGAGGAGTCAAGCCCAACGGTCAGGACTGTAAAAACATCCCGCATTCCATTGAAGTCCTGCTTCCCTGCACATGTGCCCTACATACGGTTCAAAAGTAATCGCTTCTACAGCCTGGGGAGCGCACTAGGTTACACAGGGCACAGGACCGTTTAGGATACAGCCAAACTGGCGTCAGTTGACAGTTACAGTAAACTTAATACAGTACTAGACTGAGTGAATCTCAACTCTAGTTTTATACTTGCTGTTGGCAACAAATGTTACCCTGAATACTCACGCGGAAATATAACGTTTAATTTTACAGCATACCCATAAATACTTATCACAATACCATGTGTAAACATAAAAACTCCTTAGAACACTGACCAGAGGTGAGAAGTGAACCCACTCCCCAAATTCAGGCACACCGATCACTAACCAGTGTGCAAAATCAATTATACAATAAATTATATGCTTTCAACTTTGTGCCAAAAGTTTGGGGAAGGTCCTTTTCTGTTTCAGCAAGTCCATAAAGACATGTTTTGATAAGTGCAGGATGCCCTGACCTTTACATTTATGGCATTTTGCAGACCCTATTATCCAAAACAACCTACAACTGTGAACATAAAATTCTATGCAATTGAAAGTTAAGGGTCTTGCTCAAGGGTTGCGAGACTTGAACCTGGGAACAGATTAGTAAAGTACAGTAGACCCTTGAGTTACGAACGGTTTACCATCCGAACATTTTGGGTTACGAACAAGCTTTTTCAACTTAATGTACAAACAAATTTCAGATTACGAACCGAAATTCGCAAAACACGTGATGCCACGAACAAGTTCACTCCGACCGTCTGTCTCTCTCCCTCTCTCTCGAATGCTGTTTTTTTGGTGTTTTCTTAATATTTTGTAAAATTCGTTATTAAAATGGCCTCAAAGAATGTGCAGAAAAATCGTAGTGTTGAGAAAATGAAAAAATCTATTACATTTGTTGTTGTATAATTACTCCTGCCAGTAGCTGTCACTGTGGATCAAACAGAGAGTGACAGTGAGTGAGAGAGAAGAAGGAAGTCGCTGAGTAAAGTATTCTTTCTTTCGTGCAATTACAAAATGCAACACTATTGAAATAAAGAAGGAAATAATAAAAAAAATATTGAGAATAAAAGAGTTATTGTTGTTTCTGGTAGATATATTTTATAAAAAAAAAGAAGGAAATGTATTATGGTGTATGGTACAGCACACATACTGTACTGAAATGTGGTGTGTTTTTTTATGTACAGTACTACTGTGTATTGTTGTTTATTATTGTTTATTACAGTGATGTCTATTCTATAATTTAAGATTTAAGGAAAAATATACTTGTATTTAAACATATTAATCAATTTTGATTTTAATAAAATGGAACCTCAGTCGCAAGTTAGGTCTTTCCCATTATCATCAGTATTTTTATGCACAATCTCCAACATACACTCTCCAAAATCTTGTGGAACGCCTGCCATAAAGAAGATTGTTGTTGCTACAATAGAGTAGCGGGTGAAACTGCATCTACTACAAAGAACATGAAACAGTAGTCTCCTGCCTCCTGTCTGTCCAAAAGAAAACCCAAACATTGGCCAAAATCTGCCTGGATAAAAGAAGAAAGAAAATCCAGCTTTAAACTTGGCACCTCAAAGCTAAATTGAAGCCTGTTGCTGCCCAAGCATACTTACACTGCATTCCATAAGCCAATGGCAACATGAAGCTCACTTGATTGTGGTCGGTGTTATCCATAGTTCAGCACCTTCCAATTCATTAAATAACAGTTTTTGGTGGTTTTATATGGATTACATCCAACAATTCAGACATAATGTGACAGTCAAAAATAATCATTGATTAGGAGGCTATTTAACACCTCCAATTAATCATGTAGGCTGTGGTGCACATATTTGTGACCTAAAAGACATTCAGAAAAGAACTAAAATTTATAAGCCAATAGAACAGTATTAGGAATTCCAAATAACAGGACTGCAATGAAACATGCCTCTTACAAGTGATCTGGTTTAAAGCCAAACAATATTACATAGTGATGTCATTTTATAGTATTTTATTTGATCAGTTTTCTGGAAACAGGCTGCTTAACTGATGAAATACCAGAAATATTCTTTAACTTCTGACTTAATTCTTTATGGCAGTTTGAGCTGAAGATAAGAAGAACAAGCATAATACTCCCAATAACTGCCAGGTGTGTACTTTATGATCTTTTGTCTACTGGAAAGTGTTTTGACTGCTAAGACATGTTATCGCAATGCTGTACGCTTTTTCAAACGGACTGGAATTTCCCAGCAGGCACGTTTAGACTCGACTCCAAGCCTCTGCCCAGAGGAAACAGATTTTCATCCTAGCAGTCAGAAACACACTGAGAGAAATGTGTGTACTGAATGTTATAAAATCTGACTTCTAAAGTGACTAAACTGCTTCTGAACAAACCACAAAAGTTCTGGAACAATATATTTTGTACTAAAGAAAGCAAGGTAGAGATGTTCGGTCACCATGCCGAATGCCATGTTTGGCAAAACATAACAGTGCATTACCAGAAGCACCCAATACCAACTACTCACCATGGTGGTGAGGAGGTAGTGATTTTGGCTTACTTTGCAACCCCATGACCTGGGAAACCTAAAGTCATAAAGACAACAACAATGAACTCCACTTTATACCAAAATATTCTTGAGACAAATGTGTCCATCTGTCTGTCAGCTTACGCTGGGCTGAAACAGGGCCATGCAACAAGACAAGTGATAAGAAGAAATCCAGCCATGGGGCGTTTGAGTAGCTAAAAATGGAACGGCCAATTCAAAGTCCAGACCTCAACCTCATTAGGATGCTGTAGTGAGATCTTAAGAAAACTGTGAATAATGAATACCCCAAAAACAGCAATGAATTGAGGCACTGTTGTAGCAGAGAGGGCCAAAATTTCTCCAAAACAATGCAAGACTAATAAAGTAGATGTTTTAAGCTATTATGGCGGTTCTACATGACCCCACAAACACATAACTAAAGAGGGTGTACTTTCTTTTCCAATAAATGTGTATATAGGTACACCTATGTGGTACAACCCCAAATCAGAATAAATTGGGACAGTATGGAAAATGCAAATAAAATAAAAATGCAGTGTTCCTTACATTTACTTTAACTTTTATTTGATTGCAGACAGTTTGAACCTGACATATTTCATGTTTTGTCTGCTCAACTTCATTTCATTTGTTAATATACATCAATTCCTGCATTTTAGGCCTGCAACACATTAAAAAAAAGTTGGGACGGGGGCAATTTAGGGCTAGTAATGAGGTGAAAAAACGAAATAATGATGTGATTCCAAACAGGTGATTTCAACAGGTGATTGTAATCATGGTTTGGTACAAAAGCAGCATCCAGGTCAGGTTGTCAAGCACTACATCATAATTTTTAACAAGACGATGCAAAACCACATGCTGCACACAATACAAAGGCATGGCTGTGGAAAAAGAGGGTACAGGTACTGGACTGGCCTGCCTGCAGTTCTCACCTGTCCCCAATATAGAATTTTGAAATAAAAAATGCGACAATGATTACCCCGTACTGTTGCACATCT
This sequence comes from Trichomycterus rosablanca, assembly GCF_030014385.1. Lineage (NCBI taxonomy): Eukaryota > Metazoa > Chordata > Actinopteri > Siluriformes > Trichomycteridae > Trichomycterus > Trichomycterus rosablanca. The sequence goes on along the minus strand of NC_085998.1, from coordinate 11,201,386 downwards.
TAACCGTGTTTGCAGGAAGAACGGGACAAAATAAAAGCTGAAACACTAAATCACTTGGTCTCCTCGGTGCCAAAACGTCTTTTCAGTGTGGTGAAACAGAATGGCAACATTGCAAAGTGGTAAATGCTTTACTGTCCCAACTTTTTTTGGAATGTGTTGCAGGCCTGAAATGCAGGAATAGATGTTTATTGATAAATGAAATGAAGCAGATAATGAATTGAGCAGATAAAACATGAAATATCTCAGGTTCATACCGTCTGCAATCAAATAAAAGTCAAAGTAAATATAAGAAACTCAATTTTTTTTTTTATAATTAGCATTTTTTATGCTGTTCCAACTTTTTCTGATTTGGTGTTGTAGATTTATTGATTACATTGTAAGCTACACCTATCAGACAGAAATGAGTGGGTATACAATTATTGACTGTTATTATTTGTTGCTCTGTACACTGTGTTGCTCATTGACTTTTATGAGTTTTATACAGCAGTGTTGTTGGTGTTTAAATTTCGAAACATCTCGATGTTCGAAGCTCCTGTGATCAGAAAGTGTCAGATGATAAAAGACTAAAGGAAGATGTACACACACTGTGCACAAATATAAACAGCTCTTGTCTCTAATAAAAAATAGAGCGTGTAAAAAAGTGTAAGCAGATAATGTGTTCATAATGAAAATGCCAAGAAGATTTAACACAATTTAAAAATCCCAACAACACTGCTGCAGCTGAGACACTGTTATAAAGTGTACAGGGCTGTTTGTTTGTTTATTAGGATTTTAATGTCATGTTTTACACTTTTGGTTACATTCATGACAGGAAACAGTAGTTACTCATTACACAAGATTCATCAGTTCACAAGGTTATATCAAACACAGTCATGGACAATTTCGTATCTCCAATTCACCTCACTTGCATGTCTTTGGACTGTGGGAGGAAACCGGAGCACCCAGAGAAAACCCACACAGACACGGGGAGAACATGCAAACTCCACACAGGAAGGACCCGGACTGCCCCACCTGGGGATCGAACCCACAATCTTCTTGCTGTGAGGCGACAGTGCTACCCACTTAGCCAATGTGCCGCCCGTACAGGGCTGTAATGCATAATTGTATACCCACAACTGTTCACTGTATGGTAGGTGTCCCTTACAAAAAAATAAAGGAATGTATGGGTCAAACTGGTGTACCAAATAAAAATATCATTCAATGAGTGAAAGCAAATCATTCAATAGGTAAAACCTGCTGTGAAATGTGAAGCAAATGAGCTCCGGTTTCCTGGTGTGGAACGATCCTCCGGTGCTATTTTTAAAACCAGACTATAGACCAGTGCTATAAATATCCCAGTTTAAGTGAGTTCAGTATTTCCACAGATTTAAACAAAGTAAAGGAAATGGTCACGCTTTAAAAAAATACACATTTGTACTATGTAACTCATCCCATCGCTCTCGGATGAGCATGACGTCAATGTGGCTGAAAAACCTGGATTCATTCTTCATCAGCAAACCAGATGAGCTCGAAATGAACCTGAATCACAGAGACTTGCACAACTGGCTCATAAAACTGCACAATGATGTCAGATCAGATGGGCTTATATTAAATGTAATTATCTAATTAGCTCTTTAACCAAATAAGCCAATGCCTTCTATGGGTATGCAGAGTATTTATCCTATCTATAAAATCAACCATGTGCATCCAACCTTGTAGCACCAATCTTGGAAATTTCCTTTCCTGTTCTAACATGACCGTACCGCTGTGCACAAGCCAGGGTCTATTAGGGTGTGGTCTTAAAAGTTTGGTGTGGACAGTTTGGAATGATTTAGAACTCTGATTGCGAAACCAGGTCTTTACATCTAGTTTCCCTCACTTGCATGTCTTTGGACTGTTGGAGGAAACTGGAGCTCCAGGAGGAAACCCACGCAGACACAGGGAGAACATGCAAACTCCACACAGAAAGGACCCAGACTTCCCCACCTAGGGATCAAACCCAGGACCTTCTCGCTGTGAGGCGACAGTGCCACCCACTGAGCCACCATGCCGCCCCAAACATCACAAAAGCTTTATTTTTTAACTGAACAGGCACAAATTCCAATAGAGACACTCAAAACTGATGTGCAAGTTTTCCCACAAGAGTCGAGGACATTATAGCCGTGGAGGGCTGAAAGGCAACTTCACATCAGTGGTTTGGAACAGAATGATTTTAAGCATCCACATAATTTTGACCATATACTGTATTGGATTATTATGCATCTATTATAGCCCACCACCTGAGATCCAGGTTCATTCTCAGTTGTGCTATCGGCCAGCTGGGCGTCTACACAGTTATGATTGGTTATGCCTGAAAATGGGGGATGGTTGAATCCCTGTGATAAATGGACCTGTGGTGACCCTGACCAGAAAAAAGTGGTTAATGAAAATAAGATTAAAAAGGTGTAGCAAAAGTTGGGACATTTTGTAAAACACACAAAAAAATGTCTTTGTTAATGAATGGATTTGTTAATTGTCTTGAATCTTTATTTAACTGATAAAATTGGAAAGGAAAAAATCCTGATCAACTGAAAACAGAAACACATTTAGAATTTCATGCATGCAACACACTTGGGACAGAGGCAAAATAAGAGTTTATAGACTCCAGCCTGGGCGACACGGTGGGTAGCGTTGTCGTCTCACAGCAAGAAGGTCTTGGGTTCGATCCCCAAATGGGGCGGTCCGGGTCCTTTCTGTGCAGAGTTTGCATGTTCTCCCCGTGTCTGCGTGGGTTTCCTCCGGGAGCTCCGGTTTCCTCCCACAGTCCAAAAACATGCAGTCAGGTTAATTGGAGACACTGAATTGCCCTATAGTAGAATGGGTGTGTGTGTGTGTGTGTGTGTGTGTCTGCCCTGCGATGGACTGGCACCCTGTCCAGAGTGTTACTGTATGCAGCCTTGTGCCCATTGAAAAGATGGGATAGGCTCCAGCAACAGACTTTATCACAGACTGGACTGAATAATGAAGAACTCCAACTGCTTGGCCACCCAAATCATTCTCCAGGCCACCCAATGAGTCTGGTTCCTCTCAAGGTTTCTTCCTGTATTTTTTGTCTATTTTTTTATGCATTTTCTACCAATTTAGCAAAGTCAGTTTGTCTTCTACTGCTGGGGGATCCCTAATTGCAGTCGAGGTGGGTATACTGGAGTACAGTCCTTAGCGGAACCCTTTTTCACCTATGCATTCGGCACAGGTGCCTCTTTATTTGCCAATCAGGGTCCTTACACAGCATTTGAAGACCCCACCCACATAGTCCGGTCATCCCGCCATAGCAGAACCGTGCCTGCCGCAGGCACTGCCAATTATGACCGCTAGATGCCAACCAGCCAACCGGTGGAATATCCTGCTGTGCCACCTGGGCACCTTTCCTGTAATTCTAAGGACGTTTTTGCTTGCCAGTGTCACCTGTGGCTTGCTCAGCAGGGGTTTTTGGTCTGTCGGTCCTGGATTCTGTAAAGTTGCTTTGAGACAATGTCTATTGTAAAAAGTGCTCTACAAATACATTTGACTTAACTTGATAAATACTAATCCTGAATTGTGTGTGTGTGTGTGTGTGGGGGGGGGAACTTTAAGAAGTTCTTCTTAAAACTTCTTAAGTTTTAAGAAGAAGCTGCGGTACATGCTAAAAATAATTGCAAGTCTATAAAAGCTGAAAAAAGGATTCCAGCTCTGGTCTGAAGGGTCAAACAGAACGTGTTTGCCAAATGTATAAGACCGGGGCCCAGTGGGGCAGCCGAGGAGAACAGAAGACCCTTTCAGTGCAGCTCCAGGTAAACGAAAATAAAGCACAAGCCTACGAAAGCAATGACGAAGGACGGAGGGCGTAGTGTGTTTTCTTAGCAGGAATAATCCTTTACAGCAGGACTAGCACTTCATTCTCTCCAAAAATACTGACGACTAAATATCCTGATTCGGAAAAAGTCCAGGAGTCTATAACCATATAACCACAGTAGCTGGCTAAATGAGATACAGGATACAAGCTGGATTAAATACGCGCTGAAAACATCTGCAAACGTTTATACCCCTGACGTTATTTAACAGTACGGCTTAAAAAAGACATGAGCACAAAACGGAGCCGAAAAAAGAAAAATGATCCCAGAAATTGCAAATGTTATAGCGATGAGCCTTGCAGGCATGTGCTGATGATGCATAGACAGTACCATATGAGTGGATCAGACACAGCAGCTCTGCTGGAGTTTTTAAATACCAAATACACTCACTGTCCACTCTATTAGACACTTCTACCTAGTTGGTCCACCTTGTAGATGTAAAGTCAGAGACGATCGCTCATCTATTGCCGCTCATCTATCTAAGTTGGTCATCTTCTGGACCGTTCACAGGACTGTTGGCTGGAAGTTTTTGGTTGGTGGACTATTCTCAGTCCAGCAGTGACAGTGAGGTGTTTAAAAACTCCATCAGCACTGCTGTGTCTGATCCACTCATACCAGCACAACACACACTAACACACCACCACCATGTCAGTGACACTGCAGTGCTGAGAATCATCCACCACCCAAATAATACCTACAGTACTCTGTAGTGGTCCTGACCATTGAAGAACAGCATGAAAGGGGGTTAACAAAGCATGCAGAGAAACAGATGGACTACAGTCAGTAATTGTAGAACTACAAAGTGCTTCTATATGGTAAGTGGAGCTGATAAAATAGACAGTGAGTATAGAAACAAGGAGGTGGTTTTAATGTTATGGCTGATCGATTTATATCAATTTATCATTTGTACCAGCGCTTTATTCTGGTCAGGGCACAAGGCAGAAATACACCAGGGCAGGACAGGGAACCAAGCCATCAAGGTTTGGTCTACCCCCTCAGACAAAGCCAATCATGTCTGTGTAGTGGATCAGTTGAATCTAATGGAGTAGAAAACTTCGCTAGTAATCACAACTGTTAAAAATGGCAACATAATCGTAAAACACGATCACAGTGGGATGGAAAAAGAATCAGGTCCCTGGTATGGTAAGAAAACCACACTGTGTGTGTGGTTTCCAGTTGGCCTATTTATTGCTGCATGGGCCAATTCGTTGGTTGTTCTTGCTATTACAAATAAACTATATAGATAAAAAGTATTGGGACATCGCTTCTAATTATTTAATTCATGAGTTTCAGCCACAACAATTTCTAACAGGTGTAATAAATCAACTACAGTGGGGGAAATAAGTATTTGATCCCCTGCTGATTTTGTAAGTTTACCCCCTTACAAAGACTTGAACAGTCTATAATTTTTATGGAAGGTTTATTTTAACAGAGAGAGACAGAATATCAACACAAAATCCAGAAAAAAAACATTAAATAAAAGTTATAAATTAATTTGTATTTAATTAAGGGAAATAAGTATTTGATCCCCTACCAACCAGCAAGAATTCTGACCCCCACAGACCGGTTATGTGCCCATGAGGCACACAAATTAGTCCTGTCCCTGTATAAAAGACTCCTGTCACAGAATCAGTTTCTTCCGTTCAAATCTCTCGACCACCATGGGCAAGACCAAAGAGCTATCAAAGGACGTCAGGGACAAGATTGTAGACCTGCACAAGGCTGGAATGGGCTACAAGACCATCAGCAAGAAGCTTGGTGAGAAAGAGACCACTGTTGGCGCGATCATTCGAAAATGGAGGAAATACAAGATCACAGTCAATCACCCTCGCTCTGGAGCTCCATGCAAGATCTCACCTGGTGGGGTAAGAATGATTCTGAGAAAGGTGAGGTCAGTCCAGAATTACACGGGAGGAGCTTGTCAATGATCTCAAGGGAGCTGGGAGCACAGTCACCAAGAAAACCATTAGTAACACACTTCGCCGTAATGGATTGAGATCCTGCAGTGCCTGCAAAGTCCCTTTGCTCAAGAAGGCTCATGTACAGGCCCGTCTGAAGTTTGCCAATGAACACCTGAATGATTCAGAGAAAGCTTGGGAGAATGTGATATGGTCAGATGAGACCAAAATTGAGCTCTTTGCTTGGTTTAAAGAAGCTCCAATGGCTTGCACAAAGTCCTAACCTTAGCTCCACTGAGCAGCTTTAAAATTAACTGGAACAACATCAGTGTCCAGTAGGGATGTAACAATGCACCACAAGACAGTTAAAAATCGGTTATTCATTTAAGATGAATCGATATTCACTTTAAACAGCAGAGGGCACTGGCACTATTCACCTCGCCTGGTTGATGGCACTTCGCAAAGTTGCCAGTTAGGGGGATTTTCCAGCCAAATTTATTTATGTTTATTTTTTTACACAATAAGCATTATTTGGCATAGTTTGTACCTACCTCAGAAATAAAATGGCATTTATTATTTAGATAAATAAAAGATAAGCACAAATACAGTATTTGTTTTTTTTAAGAGAAATAAAAGGAAACTTTGTCATAATTTGTCTTCAATTTCATTTTGTTTAAAAAAAAATCGATTGTGGACCCAGTATCATGAATCGTATCGCATTGTGGGTAGAGCTTATCGTTACATCCCTAGTGTCCTGCCTTACAAATAGTTTTTTTTTTACTGAATGGGCACAAATTCCCACATACTTCAGTCTTGTGAGAAGCCATCTAGGAAGAATGGCTGTCATTATAGCTACAAAGATTACACAGAGGTCACTGTATTTTAATACCATTTGTTATTGAAATGGTATGTCTAATAAGGTTATGGTCAGGTGTCCAAATACTTACAATATAGTGTAATGTAGAAATATCTACAGGACACAGAGAATAAAACTATTAAAAACAACTGATCAAAGCATTAAATACATGCCTGAGAAAAAGATTCTGAAGTAACTCAAGTGAACTGTTTATGCCCCTTTGCTGTTGGTGGACTTATACTGTATGAAATGGCAAGTGCTGTGGAGTCAATAAGTAAACAAATTGTTGTAATGTTCTTGCAAATCACCTTTTAACCACTCAAGCCAATCAAACACACCCTCAAATTATAAAAGGTGCACTGGGTAATATAACCATAGTAAACAGACTCCATGTAATAATGGTAATAAATGCTGCACACGTGGATACACTATTATCTAACTTGTCAATAAAAAGAAGTGAAATATTTTGATCCAGACTTTAATACAAAAGCAACACTCTGCTGACCATGATTTAATAACTAGTAGTGAATAAGTGAAGGGTTTTAGAATTCCAGCAGTGTTTAACTATTCAGTTAGTCTACTGAGTTGGTACAGTCTGAGATTAGTCATAGATTGCTAAATATCGTCAATATTTCTTTATTTTTATATACATTCTGAATAACTGAATAATAAAGTCTTGGTAATACACATTACTGAGTTTCATATAGGTCGCTATAAACTATGGGAATTGCCAACCATGAAGTTGGTTCACATTGCTAGTTCCAACTGCTCCACCTGTACCGCCAGTGTAACACATGACATAAAAATTCGAAAAAGTTTGTTTACATAATACATAATTGACGCCCGCATCAAAACAAATTACGTTTTATTAGATTTGTATGTGTTATTATTAGGGCTGTCGAAGTTAACGCGATAATAACGCATTAACGCAATCTCAATGTAACGCGATTAAAAAAAATAATGCCGTTAACGCAAATTCTAGTTCATGTTGAGACTTGACTGGTAGAACAAACGTTTTAATGTCGGACTTGCCACCGTTGTTCATTTGCGGTTTGTTAAAATAATATAACTGAGCGTCGTAGGGATGCACTTGCATAATAAAGAAATAAATACACGGTATATTCACAAGTTGTCGGGAGCAAAACACTTTATTAACTTATTCTGTTACGGCACTGAATACCGGAGTCAAGCACGCTAGTCCATGAACTATGGAAGCCCCAAAGGGTCAAAACACACTCACTTCGTGTAGAAACGTCCATCAAACCATTGTCACGATACAAGCACAGAAAAGTCTGTTACAATAACTACGCCTTATCCCACCTAAAGCACCGCTGATCTACAATGTTTGCTGATGGAGAAATTCTAACCTACAATCTGACATTTATACGAAGTCAAGGGTCTCTGCTGGATAGTATTACTGCCTAGTATGTGAGTGAATAAAACTCCCTTACAGTTTTCTCTTGTCCCAGCAGTTTTTAACATAAGTACATTTAGCATAAAATGTGTTCACCATTTTAATGGTAACATTTCACTTAAAAAACCTTGTTTTCTATAACATTTACACAGATTTTATTTAATGCGATTAATCGCGATTAACTATATGAAATTCTGAGATTAATCGCGATTAAAAATTTTAATCGTTTGACAGCCCTAGTTATTATCCTACACACAGCTAGTGGACAAACACAGGAATTACAACCAGAACGATTTACCCCACGTGAACCCATCAGTCCTCAGTGTATATGCACACACTACCTGTAAAACAGAGAGCTGAGAAAACGCCGACGTAGCTCATGACTGTTCACATCAAACGCTGGATCCCCATTCATCTCTGCCATGTTATGATCTCAACACACACTTCCAAATTCAACAGACCGGTTCCTTTCCATATTCCTCCAACACACGGACAGGAATCATCAGAAACCCTGACACACAGCTCACACAGCTCAAACAGCTCAAACAACACACTGCCTGGTGGTGCATGGCTAAATACCACGGGAGTGTAAGGGAGTTAAACCGGGTCTGTACAGGATGGATAAGTCTCTCGCATGTCTGAATCTGCTGATAAGAGGTTCTTCAGAAGGCCTAGCAGTCAAAGATTAGCTTTTGTCACTCTTGAGTGTCAAGGGAGTGACTATATCAGTTCCTCCTAAATTCAAAGACAGAAAATAAACCTCAATATCAATATGTGGAAATAACTGAACGCTCACTAGTGAAGAAAGTTATGTTTTAGTTTACAATAACTATGTTATTTTTAATTTAACATATTCAAATAAGAATCCTAGTGATTTTGAATTAAAATGTGCAGAAGGTATAATAATAATTTCGTATACGTGTATATACATTGATCAGCCATAACATTAAAACTACCTCCTTGTTTCTACACTCACTGTCCATTTTATCAGCTCCACTTACCATATAGAAGCACTTTGTAGTTCTACAATTACTGACTGTAGTCCATCTGTTTCTCTGCATGCTTTGTTAACCCCCTTTCATGCTGTTCTTCAATGGTCAGGACTCTCCCAGGACCACTACAGAGCAGGTATTATTTAGGTGGTGGATCATTCTCAGCACTGCAGTGACACTGACATGGTGGTGGTGTGTTAGTGTTAGCACTGATGGAGTTTTTAAACACCTCACTGTCACTGCTGGACTGAGAATAGTCCACCAACCAAAAATATATCCAGCCAACAGCACCCCGTGGGCAGCATCCTGTGACCACTGATGAAGATCTAGAAGATGACCAACTCAAACAGCAGCAATAGATGAGCGATCTTCTCTGACTTTACATTTACAAGGTGGACCGACTAGGTAGGAGTGTCTAATAGAGTGGACAGTGAGTGGACACGGTATTTAAAACCTTCTGCAGCGCTGCTGTGTCTGATCCACTCATACCAGCACAACACACACTAACACACCACCACCATGTCAGTGTCACTGCAGTGCTAAGAATGATCCACAACCTAAATAATACCTGCTCTGTGGTGGTCCTGAGCATTGAGGAACAGGGTGAAAGCAGGCTAAAAAGTATGTAGAGAAACTGATGGACTACAGTCAGTAATTGTAGAACTACAAAGTGCTTCTATATGGTAAGTGGAGCTGATAAAAATGTTTTGCCTGATCAGTGTATATATAAAGTCAACGTGTTCAGTTTTTTTCTGTCTATAAAAATCATATACAGTGATACCTATAAACTCAACGCCACTCCTAGGACTAACTGACGTCGAGTTTCAAGATACCACTGTATATGATTTTTATAAAAATTTAACTACTGAAGTGAATGTATGAATCTAAGATCTTAATAATCTGCTTGTGAACAAGATCTGTTTAGACTGCTGTTGGATAACAAGCACATACAAAAGGTACTAGAAACAATAGAAATAAACATAATATTGCAGTGTACACGTAGGCTAAAACAACACATTATAATATTAAACTCTTCTGTCTACTCTTTCTTCTCAGGCTTTGAGAAAAACTCATGGGTTAAAGTTTGGATCTTGGAGTTCAGCACTTTCACAATTTCATGTCCTGTGATTAATAATGAAACATGAAGGGAAACTGGCATGTATTGTGCGCTCCTCATAACTGTTTCCTTTCCTCAAACGTTCATATTCACACAGTGCTTTCCTGTGTTTATGTGCAGCCTCGATAAGAAACTGCAAAGGCTGTGTGTTCGATGGGAAGCCGTCGCTGCGCCTTCCTCAATTATTATTGTAAAAAGAGAAAGCTGCTAACTTCCTGAAAAAAGAATGGCTTACAGAGGACACTGAGTCCATGTCGTACACCTGTCTCACTGCTCATATATTTATCACAGCAACACTATAGGGTCCAAAAATCCTAAAGCCTGCATGTGTATGTCTGGTACCTCTGAATAGAACCTTTTTAGATTACAGCAAGATGATACTTGGGTAAAATAAGTAAGTAATTAAATTTAAAATCAATTGCATTATTAAAGTGTATGTATTACGATAATATTAAGATATATTTTTTCTTTTCAATTTCATCAGGTCAGGGTTGCAATATGTCCGTACCCACAGGGAAACAGTGGGCGCAAGGCAAGAATACACTGGACAGGGTGCCAGGGTGATATCTGGCCAATCATCAAAATGCTTCAGACATCTCTGCCCCACAAACAATGCCAATCAAGTCTATGTAGACACCCACCGGCTGATTTAAACCCCAATCCCAGCAATGGTGGGCTAACATGTCTGTTATAGTTGTGTCTACATAGTTGTGCCATCCGAGCTTCTATATATAAATTTAGAAAGCATTCCAACTCCACAACTTAATGACCCATAGTTTTTTTTTTTTTTTATCTATTAAAAATCAAATACTGAATCTCCTATTTAATCTTACTCACAAAAGTATTTAAACCTTTAAACCTAGCAAACTAACTCAGACTGGGGCATTAGTTCAGCTTTCAACATGACAATGGCCCAAAGTATACAGCCAAAACAACACAAATCATCATAGGGCTTCTGTGCAGACCCCCACCGGCCGAATCAAACCCCAATCTCAAAAGTGATGGACTAGCATAATATAAAACTCTGCCACCCAAGCGGACCATCAAAATATGTTTCATATGTATATTCAGAAAGCATTCCGACTGCACAACTTAATGACCCAAAGTTTTTTAAAAAGCTATTAAAAATCAAATACTGAATCTCCTATTTAATCTTACAAAAGTATTTAAACCTTCAAACCTAACTAACTCAGACTGGGGCAATAGTTCAGCTTTCAACATAACAATGGCCCAAAGTATACAGCCAAAACAACACTGCTATAGCTTCTGAAACATTTCTGAATGTCCTTGAGTGGCCCAGCCAAACCACAGACTTTAATCACATCAAGTATGTGTGTGGAGACCTAAATATGGGGGCTCACAGACACTTCAACCCCATCTAATCTGACAGTTTAATAATGATCTGTCATTAAGAATGGGATCAACTGCCCAAATCTAGTTGTGCAAAACTTAGAGACGTAGCCAAATACAAGAAGACATGTAGGTGCAGTTGCTGTTGAAGGATCTTCTACAAACTGTTAAATAATGAGTATAAATCCTTGAGAGATTTTTAGTTGACGTGAAAACCCGCTTGTCAATTCGTCATTATGAGTGATTATGTGTAGTAACAAAGTAACAAAGAAACAAAGTGTAAAAAAGTCAAGGGGTCTGGATTACTTCTAAATATCCACTGTGTACGATATGTTTTACTCTTGGGCGGCAAAATTTTTACTATAATACATGCTGTAAATAACAACATGTCCATATATTTTGATAGAACAATTTTGCCATATCACTCACCCTAGTATATAAAAAAACAGACATTCATCCATCCCAGAAGATGATAAAGAAAAACCGAAACAAACTCACCCATTAACAGAGTAGTATCCTGTCCTTTTAAACCTCATTCTGTACAATGCTTCTATTAAATAATCCAGAATTAGCTGTCAGCCCGGCTAACCAATAAAAATACTGTAGTAAGAATACACACAGCCCAGACAGCAGTCCGAGAGAACATGATGAAGGTACTAAAGCTTCTATAGCAATAAAACAAAAATGATATATTGGAATACCAGTAAAGAGAATGAAGTGTATGGACTGAGGTACTTCCTCACATGTGCCTCAGTCAAGCGAACGAAATCCAATTAAGCTGATTAATCTGAATTTCTACCACAATGTCACTGTGTTATATAAAGATTTACTACACAGCAAGGACTGGCAGAGCTCAAATACTTCCAAACATATACTAAAATGTAAATGTATGGCCAAAGGTATGTACCACCCCATTGTAACTAGTGGTTTAGGATTTTAAAGTCATGTTTTACACACGTTAGTTACATTAATGACAGGACAGGTAGTTACTGTTACCCAAGATTTAGCAGTTTAAGTCTTTAATGTCAAACACAGTCATGGACAATTTCGTATCTCCATTTCACCTCACTTGCATGTCTTTGGACTGTGGGAGGAAACCGAAACTCCCAGAGGAAACCCATGCAGACCCTAGTAATGATTGGGATTCTGCAAACTCCACACGGAATGGACACCACTCCACCGGGGAATCAAACCCAGGACCTTCTTGCTGTGAGGCAACAGTGCTACCCACCAATGGGTACATACTGTATAATTAAGCACAAACTCATGAATTCCTCACAGACTGGCATCATTTACTAGCAGAATGTTTTGGATTCAAAAGTTCAGAGATGTTTAATGTGACATTTAACAGTATGCCAGCTTTTCAACCAGTCTGTGTATCAAATTTCTGCCCAGCTAGACCTAAAATCTGAAATGACCCAGGAGCGACCACTTAGTTGTGAAATAACTTGCAATAAAAGACCATAAAGTGCAACATATAGCATATCCTCTTTCCACTCTCTTTAGAAAGCAACAACATCTTGCAAGCTTGTCTGATAGTTGGTCATGAATTGGGGTTCATTTACAGATTGGAGTTCATTTTCAGAGTAGCCACACCCAAATCTAAGATCACCACTTGGTGTTTAACACAACAACTAGAGCAGTGGAAGCTTGTTTTCCAAAATGTGATTAATCAAGCGTTGAAAGCTTTATCTAGAAGCGACATGACAAATCCGGAGGTCAAATTGATGCCTATTTTTGCCCTGATTTTCGTCCCCGACAGGTAGGCGCTAGATGTGGCAGCTCGGAGGCAAATCAGCGTTAGCCCGGGGATTGAAATTCGACTATCGATCGATATGTGTGAACTGTTCAGCGACTCGATCGCAGACTCAGGAAAAATACACGACCAGGCATAACATTATGAGCACTGACCGGTGAAGTGAATAACACTGATTATCTCTTCATCACGGCACCTGTTAGTGGGTGGGATATATTAGGCAGCAGGTGAACATTTTATCCTCAAAGTTAATGTTAGAAGCAGGAAAAATGGACAAGCATAAGGATTTGAGCGAGTTTGACGACTGGGTCAGAGCATCTCCAAAACTGCAGCTCTTGTGGGGTGTTCCCGGTCTACAGTGTTCGGTATTAATCAAAAGTGCTCCAAGGAAGAAACAGTGGTAAACCGGCGACAGAGTCATGGGCGGCCAAGGCTCACTGATGCATGTGGGGAGCGAAGGCTGGCCCGTGTGGTCTGATCTAACAGACGAGCTACTGTAGCTCAAATTGCTGAAGAGGTTAATGATGGTTCTGATAGAAAGGTGTCAGAATACACAGTGCATGCCAGTTGCACGGCTAAAGATCCCACCCCACACATAGTCCGGCCCCCACCCTGCAAAAACAGTGGCCAATTAGTATCTGCTGCAGGCACTACCAATTGTGCCCGCCAGATGGTGCCCAGCCGACCAGTGGCAACGTCGAATTTCGAACCGAGGAGTTCAGAATCATGGCGTTGGTGTGCTAGCGGAATATCCCGCTGCGCCACCTGGGCGACAACTGTCAATTTTTGTTGAGGAGGACTAATCTCTTAGGCTGTCCTTTACTGTTTCAGCATTGTTATGCAGATTTTGCCCTATACAAAGCATGGTACATAAAAATGATTTACTGAGTTTGCTGTGGAGAAGCGTGACCGCTTCGCACCATGGTCTGTTGGGATAAATTAGAACGCTTACGGTCAGCCAGGCCTTATTGCATCACAAGATCATCGTTTCTGAATTGAAGGTTCCAAATCTAGTGGAAACTTTTCTGAGAAGCGTATCATTGCCCGGGGTTTTGGATGTGATGTTCAACAAGCACATATTTTCAACCTATAATTAATTGTGAAGCCCTATATTTAAGCCTGCTAGACTGTGCGGCTGTCTAAAGCCGGGCCAAACCCAAATCAGAACAGACTAAGAATCACAGCGGACGTTTTTAACCCCTATGTGTCCTCCAAATGTTTAGATCTGCATACACGTCCAGTGCCAGAAACTTGGAATCGCATTTCAAATCTGTGTGTGTGTGTGTGTGTGTGTGTGTTTGCACTGCATCTGCTTTTTTTTTCTCCAGTACACACTGATGACTTTGTTTGCTTGGGCACAGAGGCTGAGGTTTGGTTTAGAGGTGTGGCTTTTACACACAACTCCACCCAAGAGCGGCCAGCGCTATAAAGCTAAATACAGCAAAATTTAGCCCGGGCACTGCCCAAACACACACTGCACAGAGAGTGAGCCTCCTGAAGATAACGTGCAGATGAGGAAGGGTGGAGAGCACTGTGAAGAAGGTCTTCATCGTTCTGTGAGAAATATCAGAGATTAAAAAGTCAGATCTTTTTATTCTACTGCTAATAAAGCCTGAAACATTCCAATCGCAGCATTTCTGCCTCAAAAACAGAACTGCATATTTCATTAGCTATGCTTAACCACACTGGTTTTAATCATCTGCACCAGCTCGTGTCACTAATTCCAAATATAGAGACACGACCTAATGAGCTTCCACACCCGGCAAAACAACAGAGGCATGTCTTCTAACAATATCGTTATACACAGATCAGCCATAACATTAAAACCACCTCCTTGTTTCTACACTCACTGTCCATTTTATCAGCTCCACTTACCATATAGCACTATGTAGTTCTACAATTACTGACTGTAGTCCATCTGTTTCTCTACATACTTTTCTAGCCTGCTTTCATGCTGTTCTTCAATGGTCAGGACCCTCACAGGACCACCACAGAGCAGGTATTATTTGGGTGGTTGATGATTCTCAGCACTGCAGTGACACTGACATGGTGGTGGTGTGTTAGTGTGTGTTGTGCTGGTATGAGTGGATCAGACACAGCAGCGCTGCTGGAGTTTTTAAATACCGTGTCCACTCTATTAGACACTCCTACCTAGTTGGTCCACCTTGTAGATGTAAAGTCAGAGACGATCGCTCATCTATTGCTGCTGTTTGAGTTGGTCATCTTCTAGACCTTCATCAGTGGTCACAGGACGCTGCCCACGGGGCGCTGTTGGCTGGAAATGTTTGGTTGGTGGACTATTCTCAGTCTAGCAGTGACAGTGAGGTGTTTAAAAACTCCATCAGCGCTGCTGTGTCTGATCCACTCATACCAGCACAACACACACTAACACACCACCACCATGTCAGTATCACTGCAGTGCTGAGAATCATCCACCACTGTCCATCGTCAAGCAAGCTTATTTTAGAGGTAATCGGCAAACAATTTCAGTCAGGCTTAAAAATGTCAATTTTCAGGACTACGTTCTTACATGCCAACCTCTAAACCTCTCATGGCAAATTTGCTTGATGCCCATGTTTTGGCAGACCTGGTTTTTGGTGGTTCTGACCACGCAGAACAATGTCCCTAACAAAACATGATGAAAATGAGGGTTTTGTTGCTGATCCTGGCAAAGAAACCAACATCTCATGTACCAGTGTTCTTTATTTACAGTCTATTGGCACCAGTCAATCATAATCACTAACAAAAAATTAGGAGGTCATGCCACAGGTCAGTGCAACCCCAAAATAGAATTACAAGTTGCTGTGTGTACATTTTTAACCAATAGGAACTCAAATTATTATACCATTTTTTACGTGTATGTTTTAATAATTCAGTCACAGAACTTGAACAGCTGCAGGATTTATTGAAATGCCAAGACCGTCATGGCATACGTGGCATTACAAAGGGTACAGAGTTCAGCTGCATTACTGTTCAAACTACCTATTGCTGTCCCTAACGTCATTGTACTGCAAACAACAATTCAGTTTCATTATCACCAAATCAATGCAAGGAGCTACTGGTTCTTCCCATGTGCCAGCCATCAATGGGTGTGTGTCTTTCCTTTTCCTAAATAGAATTTCAGTCTGAAATGCCTGTTTCTGTTATGGAGCCGTTCCAGATTGTCTTATGTGATCAAAACATTCTGCCAAGGGAATGAAGTAGTTTTCCCAGCCCAAGCTATACTGCTGCTTATCAACAAAACCTAACTAATTTCATTTAATAATTCTTTTTCATTTTTTCTTAATTTCCCAAAATATAGACCTGGAAGAACCCCTAATGACTGCCTCTGCCCACTGTTTCTATGCCGTCCCACCCATTTCCTGTCTCCTGTGCCAGCCAAGAGGGCATATGAGTTTATTCTCAAATCTCTAGAGTAATGAAATGAGACATTAAGTGTTCTGAGGACCTATGTGTGAGGATTTTTGTTTGTTTATCTGGGCTTGAGTGGATGTCCTACCAGCATTCCGAAATTCTGTTCTAAATTTCCCCTAGGTCTAAGTTAGCGAGCGAGTGATGTCCTGCGATGAATTGGTGCCCAGTTCAGGGTGCATCCCTAATTTGAGTATTACCAGGTGGTGCCAGAGCCACCAGGATTTATTTATTAATTTATTAGGACTTTAATGTCATGTTTTACACACTTTGGTTACATTCATGACAAAAAATGTAATTATTCGTTACACAAGATCCAAGTTTATTGTGTTTTTAAGTATAAGTGTATCTCCAATTTACCTCAGTTGCACGTCTTTGGACTGTGGGAGGAAACCGGAGCTCCGAAGGAAATCCACGCAGACACAGGGAGAACATGCAAACTCCACACAGAAAGGACCCGGCTCGCCCCACCTGGGGATCGAACCCAGGACATTCTTGCTGTGAGGCCACAGTGCTACCCACTGATCCACTGTGCCGCGGCCTCACCAGGATTAAGTGATAAGTGAAAATAATTGAATAGTATTTGAAAAATGATCTGCACAACAGGCTTCATGAATGTTGAATAATGATATTTGGACTGCATGCATAGTTTTTTAAGCTTTGGTTAGGAAATCGGATCATGGTAAATAAAACAGGTATAAAATAAACCACCCTGACAAAGAGTACTTGAATACTTACACATGGATTAAGAGTAATATTAGATTTATGGGTATAAAACAAGCACCTGGGTGTGTAATCTATAGCTTTGGCTCCCCCTATTGGCCGAAATGAACATCGCAAAAAACCGAATCGAGTTGTCCTGCTCACTCGGAGTCTTAATTTTACTCTGAGAGTCTAAAAACGTCTGAAGAATCTTTAGATTAAAAGTGGGTGAAGACGAGCCCCTTAAAAAGAGCAACAATGCCAGTTTAAATGGTAAAAACCGATTTAAAAACTCAAAAACTACGACCGCTAAACTCAAAAGCATAGCGGTGGTGTCTCAAATCGCACATTACTCTTCTAAATAGTACGTCTAATTAGTGCACTTCGAATGGTTTTGTTACACACTATGAAGGACAAGTAATGCGGTTTAAGACGCAACCTGGCAGTGATACTGGAACGTTTAAATGAGTAAAAAAAACACCAGATAACATGACAGTTCACAATGCAGTTAAAATGAATAAATTATGATTTTATATGATTTAAACTACAGCATAACAATATTTATACATAAAAGAAACAGGCTTTACTGACGTACAATGCATTGTACCCTTCAGAGAGAACCGAATCAAACAGCAAGTCTATTGATGAAACAATCATTTCGAGACTTGTTTACTTATTTTTCAGTGTGTACATCTTTTGTGTCATTTTTCTCATAAGTTATGCTTTTACATACACAATTCTGTTGCACTTCTGAGTTTGTGTCGCAGTGTCCCAAATTCATTTCCTACCCCAGCTCTCTCTCTCTGGAGTAATCAGCGGATAAAACAGCCGTGTGCTGAGTGAACACTGGACAGTTGTAAAGTTTGGGACCAAGTCTCTGTACAGGTGTATAAATGGAACAGTACAGAACAGACATGTTAATGGAAGTGTGTGGGTGAGCCAGAGGCCTAGAAATCAAATTATACAACAGTTAGTTCCGACCCTACAATCTGATTGGTTGAGAAGCGTTCTAACCGTGCTGATATTCGTGATAACAGCGCGGCCTTTTCACACCACAACTGTATTACTCCGCTGACGCGTTGCCAGTAACGACAAGCTTCATGCACACAAACGCGCGCGCAGGCGACACAGCCTTTTTTTCACGATCGCGTTTTAAATCCGTTATCTGATATACAATCTAGCGCACTGTGTAGGGAACATAAATCAATTGTCTAATATATTGTCTAGTGCACTATGTAGTGAACATGAATGCGTTATCTGATACACAATCTAGTGCACTATGTAGGGAACATTAATGTGTTTGTAACGCGAACAGTTAGCTTAATAGCCCAGTTAGCAGCTCCTAAAAGTTCTGTTATCACCCATATCCTTTGGTGTGTGCAAGATGTTTTTTATTTCTTTTTTTTTCTCTTCAAAGGTTCTTGACTTTTTCTTCTTGTTGTTCTTACCTCCCTGAAATGAGTTTTTGCAACTTGGGATGTCTGCTTTGTAGTGTTAAACTTTATATTCGTTGTGGAACTACTTTTTGGCGGAAGGTATTGTCAATATTAAAGCTTCTTTGATTTATTTTCTTTCTTTATTTTGTAAAAACTGTTGTATAAAAGCAATAGAACACTTGAGGTCGTGTGTTATCGCGAATAACATCACGGCTGTGATTTGGTCGCAGGCTCGAGCCGAAGGCGAGTGCCGTACATCATCACAGCCGTGATGTTATTCGCGATAACACACGACCTCAAGTGTTCTATTGCTTAAATAACATCTATACTCCTATCAACACAAACACAGATAACACAACTGTAGAGGTCACTCTGTTCCACACACTGTATCTAAACCTGCAGCTATATCTCTTCTCTCACTAACACATCCCTCACTATTGCTGCTATCCCTGTTCAGTCTTCTTCCAAGGCACATAATCTTGGGGTTCTGTTTGACCCTCTCCTGTCACTTGAGCCAAATATAAGAATGTCGCACGACTGCGTCCGTTTCTGTCCTTTAAAGCTGCTGAGACCCTGGTACATGCCTTTGTTACTTCCAAACTGGACTACTGCAATTCTCTCCTCTATGGGCTTCCCTCAAAATGCCTCCGACCCCTGCAGATCGTTCAGAATGCTGCTGCCCGAGTTCTGACCCGGTCTAAAAAACACGAGCATATAACCCCGGTATTAGAACAACTCCATTGGCTTCCAGTCAATAAGCGTCTTCGATATAAAATTTTAGTGCTCACTTTTAAGGCACTTCATGGTCTGGCTCCCTTGTATCTGGCTGATCTGACACCGCTATGTCCCTTCCCACAGGTCGAGGTTGTCTGATGCTGGTCTGCTGGTTGCTCCTAGGTTTAGGTAGATCATTTAGTGTTGCTGCCCCTACACTGTGGAACCCTCTTCCTCTCCCTCTCCGTCTCTCCTTCTCTCTCTCTGAGTTTAAATCTCTTCTTAAAACTCAACCCAGCCCACTCCCTCACTCACCCGACTGAGCTCACCTCACCCCACTTTACTCACCTCGATCCCCACTCAACACGCTGTATCTAAACCTGCAGCTACAGTGGGGTCAAAAAGTATTTAGTCAGCCACTGATTGTGCAAGTTCTCCTACTTAGAAAGATGAGAGAGGTCTGTAATTTTCATCATAGGTACACTTCAACTATGAGAGACAAAATGAGAAAAAAAAATCCAGGAAATCACATTGTAGGATTTTTTACGAATTTATTTGTAAATTATGGTGGAAAATAAGTATTTGGTCAATAACAAAAGTTCAACTCAATACTTTGTAACATAACCTTTGTGGCAATGACAGAGGTCAAACGTTTCCTGTAAGTCTTCACCAGGTTTGCACACACTGTAGCTGGTATTTTGGCCCATTCCTCCATGCAGATCTCCTCTAGAGCAGTGATGTTTTGGGGCTGTCGCTGGGCAACACGGACTCCACAAATTTTCTATGGGGTTGAGGTCTGGCGACTGGCTAGGCCACTCCAGGACCTTGAAATGCTTTTTACGGAGCCACTCCTTCGTTGCCCGAGCGGTGTGTTTGGGATCATTGTCATGCTGGATTTGAGTCCCTCTCGGCATAGTGTGTTACTGATGGTAGCCTTTGTACTTTGGTCCCAGCTCTCTGCAGGTCATTCATCAGGTCCCTCCATGTAGTTCTGGGATTTTTGCTCACCGTTCTCATGATCATTTTGACCCCACGGGATGAGATCTTGACCCCAAGGGAGATTATCAATGGTCTTGTATGTCTTCCATTTTCTTACAATTGCTCCCACAGTTGATTTATTCACAACAACCTGCTTGCCTATTGTAGATTCACTCTTCCCAGCCTGGTGCAGGTCTACAATTTTCTTCCTGGTGTCCTTCGACAGCTCTTTGGTCTTGGCCATGGTTGAGTTTGGAGTCTGACTGTTTGAGGCTGTGGACAGGTGTCTTTTATACAGATAACAAGGTCAAACAGGTGCCATTAATACAGGTAACGAGTGGAGGACAGAAGAGCTTCTTAAAGAAGAAGTTACAGGTCTGTGAGAACCAAATACTTATTTTCCACCATAATTTACAAATAAATTCTTTAAAAATCCTACAATGTGATTTCCTGGATTTTTTTTTTCTCATTTTGTCTCTCATAGTTGAAGTGTACCTATGATGAAAATTACAGACCTCTCTCATCTTTCTAAGTAGGAGAACCTGCACAATCAGTGGCTGACTAAATACTTTTTGACCCCACTGTATATCTAAGTCACTCCACTCTCCCCCCTCCACTCACTCCCTCACCCCCCTCCACTGACTCACTCACTCCCCCACTAAACAACTCTCAACTTTCTCACCCACTCCCTCATTTAACCCACTCAACCCAGCCCACTCAGCTTACCTTACCCAATTTACTCACCTGGACCCCCCCCCCCCCCCCCCCACCCCCACACACACACTCAACTTGCTCCATCACTCCACCCATTCAACATTCAACCCACTCACTCAACACAGCCTATAAATGGAATCTCACACACATCCACAAGTTCCTATACTATAGATATTTATTTATCTTAACAGCATATTAAAAGTAAATGTTAAATATTTAAATACTGATATAAAGTAATCTGTTGATTAGTTTTGTTGAAAGTAAATTTTTGAAAGTAAACCTTTGATCAAGTTTTATATATTTTGTAATTTACAGTCAATTATAACATAAAAATACTACTACTACTGTCACTACCAACACCACCCCCACCATTACTACTACTACTGTCACTACCAACACCACCCCCACCATTACTACTACTACTGTCACTACCAACACCACCCCCACCATTACTACTACTACTACTACTGTCACTACCAACACCACCCCCACCATTACTACTACTACTGTCACTACATCCACCCCATTACTACTACTGTCACTACATCCACCCCATTACTACTACTGTCACTACATCCACCCCATCACTACTACTGTCACTACATCCAACCCATTACTACTACTGTCACTACATCCACCCCATTACTACTACTGTCACTACATCCAACCCATTACTACTACTGTCACTACATCCACCCCATTACTACTACTGTCACTACATCCACCCCATTACAACTACTGTCACTACATCCACCCCATCACTACTACTGTCACTACATCCAACCCATTACTACTACTGTCACTACATCCACCCCATTACTACTACTACTGTCACTACATCCAACCCATTACTACTACTGTCACTACATCCAACCCATTACTACTACTGTCACTACATCCAACCCATTACTACTACTGTCACTACATCCACCCCATTACTACTACTGTCACTACAGTACATCCAACCCATTACTACTACTGTCACTACATCCAACCCATTACTACTACTGTCACTACCACCACCCCCACTACTACTACTGTCACTACATCCACCCCATTACTACTACTGTCACTACATCCACCCCATCACTACTACTGTCACTACATCCACCCCATTACTACTACTGTCACTACATCCACCCCATCACTACTACTGTCACTACATCCACCCCATTACTACTACTGTCACTACATCCACCCCATTACTACTACTGTCACTACATCCACCCCATCACTACTACTGTCACTACATCCAACCCATTACTACTACTGTCACTACATCCACCCCATTACTACTACTGTCACTACATCCACCCCATTACTACTACTGTCACTACATCCACCCCATTACAACTACTGTCACTACATCCACCCCATCACTACTACTGTCACTACATCCAACCCATTACTACTACTGTCACTACATCCAACCCATTACTACTACTGTCACTACATCCACCCCATTACTACTACTGTCACTACATCCAACCCATTACTACTACTACTGTCACTACATCCACCCCATTACTACTACTGTCACTACATCCAACCCATTACTACTACTGTCACTACATCCACCCCATCACTACTACTGTCACTACATCCAACCCATTACTACTACTGTCACTACATCCAACCCATTACTACTACTGTCACTACATCCAACCCATTACTACTACTGTCACTACATCCAACCCATTACTACTACTGTCACTACATCCACCCCATTACTACTACTGTCACTACAGTACATCCAACCCATTACTACTACTGTCACTACATCCACCCCATTACTACTACTGTCACTACATCCAACCCATTACTACTACTACTGTCACTACATCCAACCCATTACTACTACTGTCACTACATCCAACCCATTACTACTACTGTCACTACATCCACCCCATTACTACTACTACTGTCACTACATCCACCCCATTACTACTACTGTCACTACATCCACCCCATTACTACTACTGTCACTACATCCACCCCATTACTACTACTACTGTCACTACATCCAACCCATTACTACTACTGTCACTACATCCAACCCATTACTACTACTGTCACTACATCCAACCCATTACTACTACTGTCACTACATCCACCCCATTACTACTACTGTCACTACAGTACATCCAACCCATTACTACTACTGTCACTACATCCAACCCATTACTACTACTGTCACTACCACCACCCCCACTACTACTACTACTACTGTCACTACCACCCCCACCCCCAACATTACTACTACTACTGTCACTACCAACACCACCCCCACCATTACTACTACTAGTCACTACATCCACCCCATTACTACTACTGTCACTACATCCAACCCATTACTACTACTGTCACTACATCCAACCCATTACTACTACTGTCACTACATCCAACCCATTACTAGTACTGTCACTACATCCACCCCATTACTACTACTGTCACTACATCCAACCCATTACTAGTACTGTCACTACATCCACCCCACTACTACTACTGTCACTACATCCAACCCATTACTACTACTGTCACTACATCCAACCCATTACTACTACTGTCACTACATCCAACCCATTACTACTACTGTCACTACATCCAACCCATTACTACTACTGTCACTACCACCACCCCCACTACTACTACTGTCACTACATCCAACCCATTACTACTACTGTCACTACATCCAACCCATTACTACTACTGTCACTACATCCAACCCATTACTACTACTGTCACTACATCCAACCCATTACTACTACTGTCACTACATCCAACCCATTACTAGTACTGTCACTACCACCACCCACACTACTACAACTACTATCACTACCAACACCACCCCCACCATTACTACTACTACTGTCACTACCAACACCACCCCCACCATTACTACTACTACTGTCACTACATCCACCCCATTACTACTACTGTCACTACATCCACCCCATTACTACTACTACTATCACTACCAACACCACCCCCACCATTACTACTACTACTGTCACTACCAACACCACCCCCACCATTACTACTACTACTGTCACTACATCCACCCCATTACTACTACTGTCACTACCACCACCCCCACTACTACTACTACTATCACTACCAACACCACCCCCACCATTACTACTACTACTGTCACTACCAACACCACCCCCACCATTACTACTACTACTGTCACTACCAACACCACCCCCACTATTACTACTACTACTACTACTGTCACTACCAACACCACCCCCACCATTACTACTACTACTGTCACTACATCCACCCCATTACTACTACTGTCACTACATCCACCCCATTACTACTACTGTCACTACATCCACCCCATCACTACTACTGTCACTACCACCACCCCCACTACTACTACTACTACTACTACTACTACTGTCACTACCAACACCACCCCCACCATTACTACTACTACTGTCACTACCAACACCACCCCCACCATTACTACTACTACTGTCACTACCAACACCACCCCCACTATTACTACTACTACTACTACTGTCACTACATCCAACCCATTACTACTACTGTCACTACCACCACCCCCACTACTACTACTACTACTACTACTACTACTGTCACTACCAACACCACCCCCACCATTACTACTACTACTGTCACTACCAACACCACCCCCACTATTACTACTACTACTGTCACTACCAACACCACCCCCACTATTACTACTACTACTACTACTGTCACTACATCCAACCCATTACTACTACTGTCACTACATCCACCCCATTACTACTACTGTCACTACATCCAACCCATTACTACTACTGTCACTACATCCAACCCATTACTACTACTGTCACTACATCCAACCCATTACTACTACGGTCACTACATCCACCCCATTACTACTACTGTCACTACATCCAACCCATTACTACTACTGTCACTACATCCAACCCATTACTACTACTGTCACTACATCCAACCCATTACTACTACTGTCACTACATCCAACCCATTACTACTACTGTCACTACATCCAACCCATTACTACTACTGTCACTACATCCAACCCATTACTACTACTGTCACTACATCCAACCCATTACTACTACTGTCACTACCACCACCCCCACTACTACTACTACTACTACTAAGAATAATAAAAATACTAATAAGAATTGACTTTCAGTTTATATAACACCTTTCTCATAACCAATGTTGCTTTACAAAGCCTGAAGAGAAAAAATCTAAAAAACAAAATGTAAATAACAACAAAAATGTCTCCTATGCTAGCAATAAGAGCTGTTCGTATGGTTCCACACAGCTATCTTGTCCTACTTTTTTAGGCTGAGAAAAACAAGTTTGACTGGTGTTTAAAATGTCTAGCCAACCGAGGCAGTCACTCAAAATGTCAAATGAGAAGAATACAAAGTACTGCCACACCTAGATAAAGTATTATAAAATACATGGTGCAACTGCTGCTTCTCTCTGCATTTGGACTCACCTATTTACCCAAGATTCAAACAGTGTGTGTTGGGACAACAGGTAGAGGACAGGTTAATAACACAAGGTGCTTAATGATCCAGTATGTAATTATAAAAACATTTAAAATATTTAATACTACAGTTCTCACATTTTTGGCACTCATACTAGGTATTTTTAGAGGAAGTGTCACATTAAACAGTTTTTGATAGCAGAAAGGGTGGAACAATCTTAACTTATTGGTAGATACTGAATCTATAATGCCTCCTTTGTAGTTCTACAATTACTGACTGTAGTCCATCTGTGTCTCTACATACTTTGTTAGCCCCCTTTCATGCTGTTCTACAATGGTCAGGACTCTCACAGGACCACCACAGAGCAGGTATTATTTAGATGGAGGATCATTCTCAGCACTGCAGTGACACTGACATGGTGGTGGTGTGTTAGTGTGTGTTGTGGTATGAGTGGATCAGACACAGCAGCCCTGCTGGAGTTTTTAAATACCGTGTCCACTCACTGTCCACTCTATTAGACACTCCTACCTTGTCGGTTCACCTTGTAGATGTAAAGTCAGAGACGATCGCTCATCTATTGCTGCTGTTTGAGTTGGTCATCTTCTAGACCTTCATCAGTGGTCACAGGACGCTGCCCATGGGGCGCTATTGGCTGGATATTTTTGGTTGGTGGACTATTCTCAGTCCAGCAGTGACAGTGAGCGCTGCTGTGTCTGATCCACTCATACCAGCACAACACACACTAACACACCACCACCATGTCAGTGTCACTGCAGTGCTGAGAATGACCCACCACCTAAATAATACCTGCTCTGTAGTGGTCCTGGGAGAATTCTGACCATTAAAGAACAGCATGAAAGAGGGCTAACAAAGCATGCAGAGAAACAGATGGACTACAGTCAGTAATTGTAGAACTACAAAGTGCTTCTATATGGTAAGTGGAGCTGATAAAATGGACAGTGAGTGTAGAAACAGGGAGGTGGTTTTAATGTTATGGTTGATCTGTGTAAGTGTAGGGCGCTTGGTTGGCGTAGTGGTAAATTATGCTAGCCCACTACTACTGGGATCCAGGGTTTGTATCCCCAGTGGTACAATTAGCTGGTCAGGCATACACATACAGACTTGACTGGCTATGTTAGAGGGGTTGGCTGAGGCCCCGCAATAGATTGGCATCCTGTCCGGGCTGTGTTACTGCATTGCACCCAGTGACCTAACGTGACCCTTAACCGGATAAAATGGTGGTAAAACATGAAATGAAATAACTTTGGATAACCTTGTACCTTAGATAAATAAAAAATCTTATAAACTGTGCACAAACACAACACTGGATAAAACTGTATGTACCTTTATCAATATACTAGTGCCTATTCCAGCTCTGAAGCCTGTAACCTACCTGCTAACTCTCAATATTCCAAATACATTCTACCACTGCAGTACAACAGCAAAGGACTCTCCCAGGACCACCACAGAGCAGGTATTATTTGGGTGGTGGATCATTCTCAGCACTGCAGTGACAATGACATGGTGGTGGTGTGTTAGTGTGTGTTGTGCTGGTATGAGTAGATCAGACACAGCAGCGCTGCTGGAGTTTTTAAATACCATGTAAGCATGAAAGGGAAGTGGAGCTGATAAAATGGACAGTGAGTGTAGAAATAAGGATGTAAATAAGGAGGTGGTTTTAATGTTATGGTTGATCGGTGTAAGTGACCTTTATCAATATACTAGTGCCTAGTCCAGCTCTGAAGCCTGTAACCTATCCGCTAACTCTCAATAATCCAATTACATTCTACCACTGCAGTACAAAAACAAAGATCTGTCCCTACAGTGTCCATCCGAGACTGACCAGTACCAAGAGAACTTCACTTCATTCTTCTTTATGAGCCAAACTCCAGCTTTAAAGCCTCTCTAAGTTGCCAGCTGAGGCTGCTGCGGTCTATAAAAAGCAGTGACGGGGACATGTCTCAGACGAGAAGCGCCATGGGCTCAGAGCACAGACACATGGACCAACCCATGTGAGAGATGGCAGCAGGGAAGGACGACAGAAGCAAAAACATGCAGCAAAGACACGAAAGGACCAGTGAGACATGGACAGAAAGTAGTCCTGATGAGAGACAGAAGAGCAACCCAGTGAGAGAAACGTAATGCAGACTTATATACTGTACTTAGTATGTGCAGTCATGGGGGGCGGACAGCTTTGTTTTCTTTTAGACTTATGCTCACGTACAGCGAAGAAGAAGTAACAGATTCAACCCCTAATGCTAGTTTATATGTACTACATGGCTGAAAGCATTCGGACACCCGACCATGAGCTTCTATGTGATCTGTAATCTTTGCAGATATAAGAACAGCCACTCTTCTGAGAAAGGCTTCTTAATAGACTTTGAAGTATGTCTGTGGGAATTTCTGCCCATTTTTAATACATTAAAAAAAATTGCATTTAGTTTGACTGATCATGATCAGGGTCACGGTGGTTGTGGCACCAACACACCCTGACAAGGCCAAATATTTATTTAGGGCATAACAACCATCCTTATTAATTCATTACCTCAAACAAAAGAAAAATCAAAAGCAGGTATTCTGCATATTTTGAGAGTTGGACACTGAAAGAGCAGAGAGAAAAGTTCTTTACTGACTACAAGCCAAGGATCGAACCCAGTTCCCACAACCCAGATGTTCCCACAAACCCAGACGGCTTTGAGAACCTCCTACAACAACCTGCTGCATTACTGTGCCACAGTTCTTTTGCTGCTTAGGTTTGTTTTCGAGAGCAATTTTAATCTGCAGTGAGCAGAACATAAAGTTTTCACATCCAGTAGAGAACGTTTGCGTGTTACCACATCCTGAGTCAGATGCAGGTGTACTGAGAGAGAGAGAGAGAGAGAGAGATCACTGCGGTCAGCTTTTCCCCTCGATGGTCTAAAAAAAGAAATATGCTATCTGATTCAAAGCAGGAAGCTGTAGTATGTGTTATAATTTATATATTAGGATTTTAACATCATGTTTTACACACGCTGGTTACATACGTACAACGGTAGTTACTGGTTACACAAGATTCACAAAAGTTGAATGTCAAACTCAGTCATGGGCAATTTTGTATCTCCAATTCACCTCACTTGCACGTCTTTGGACTGTGGGAGAAAAATGAGCCACCGTGCCGCCATAACTAATATGATATAATATGGTTCAAGCTGTGCATTCTTGGTTCTACAGAACCTTGTATTTGAACCTTGTCCAAAATTAAACAATTTCGTATTGGAATGGTAAAAGTAACAGGATTTATAGGCACATATTAAGTTCGGTTAGACACCGAACTTTTAACAAACAAGTATGTGTTTCAATGGTTGAAATCCTGAAACTGCCATGACATACGCTGCTGATTAGGGCTGCAACGATTAGTCGACATAATCGATAACGTCAACTATAAAAATTTGTCGACGTGTAATTTCATTGTCGACGCGTCGTTATTATTGCAACGCACTAAAGGAACGGCAGGGGGCGCAGCATCACTTCCATGGCGCAGCGGGGAGTTCATGAAAACAGAGAGGCAAAGATAAAGAGCCCGAAAATTTCTAAAGTATTTCAGGAGCATTTCAGCCAAAATAACCCAAAGAAACGAGCTGAACGCAGACACTACAAAGCAGAGTTGTGGTTTCACGCCAGCACTACGGTGAAACGCGAGCACCCTGCAGCCGTGATGACCAGCGTTATTCTGGACAGGTACGGTTTTACACCGCTTTGTGCTTTAACCAACGTAGTTAATGTTTGTTAATGCTAGAGTACTTGTTAATATTTTAACTAGAACTAGAGTTCGCTATTTTTCAGGTTTGTTAGCTAGCTAACTCATTAAGTGCAATAGTTAATCAGTCATTTATATGAGTAACGTTATATAACTTAACATTATAGCCTAACGTTACCCTGTCTCGTCTTCCATATTTTTTGCTCTCGTTAATGAGAGCATTCATTTTAAATAATAAGCCTCCTCCACTTAATGATAGCTAGTTAGCTCAGCAGATAATTCAGTTAAGATATTTAACCTGTTATGGTTTAGTTGGCATAGCCAGTACACTATTTGTAATAAACTATGATACATAGCCTTCAGTTTGTGATCATTAATACAGCTTTCTCTTTTGCTCTTTCTATTAATAGCACTAAGCAATGGAGTGTGGATGAGAAGAGAAGAGGTTCATGCACCCCTCAAATGGCTGAGGTCTTCACAGACAGCATTCACATGTTTCTCAACGACATGTTATAAATGTTTTTGACTTCCAGAGTGATAACTTCTGAAACATAACAGTTTCTAATGCTGTCCAAAGCTTTCTTATTTCATTGAATTTTTTTATTGTGATTGTGTATTAATGTTTCAAATATATTTAATTAAACTATCAAGCTTAAGTTTCATATTCATGTTTCATGGGTCATTATTTTAATTTGATATTGGAACTTAAATAACATAACAGAGTTTTGTTATGTTAAGGCAGAGATGGAGGGTATGACATAAATAATCGTTGACTAGTCGACTAATCGAAATAATAATAATAATAATAATCGTCAGATTAGTCGACTACTAAAATAATCGTTAGTTGCAGCCCTACTGCTGATTGGACAAAATATTGGGACCACCCAATATTGGGACTTACCGCATGTAAGACGTATTAAATGTTGGTCTGACGATAGTTACTCGCAAAGACCTGAGTGACCTTGATAATGCTCAAGTTCACACTACACGACTTTCAAAGTGTTCAGATTGCTTTTCAGTTCTTACACAACTGGACCTCTTGTAATCGGGAGTCTTTTAAGTCGTGGTGGTTTTCACACTACACGACTCCTCGGCGATAGGGGGTCACACGCTACACCATCTATCATCAGGAGGAATCTCAGACGAGTCTGTCTGGTCTCCCAAACTATGTCGCGAGAAGTGACAGGGGGCAAAACGATACCATGGTTTAGCGTGGACGAGAAGTCACAAATACTGTAAAGCTTGTGTGTGTGTGCTGATGTATTCTGATATAAATTATATTATGCCCCTGTTCCACATATGTACATCTTCCCCCGGGATATTTGGCATGCTGGATATTTTTCTCGAGTCTGCGAGCGCTCAGCGAGCCGCTCGTATCGAGTCGTTGAACAGTTCACACATAGCAATCGAGAGCCCTGGGTGAATACCGATTTGCCTCTGAGCTGGCACATCTAGGGGTGACCTGTCATCGAGCAAAAATCAAGGCAAAATCATGTAGTGTGAACTAGGCATAACAGACAAATTGTTATGGGTTGAAATATCTCAGAAAAAGCAAGGGATGCTCTCACGCAGCTGCCATGGGTACCCACCACCAGTAATACAAGGAGAAACAAGGTATGACCCGCCAACAGCTTGTTGTATGGTCGAAATTCATAACAGCCAGAAGACATGAAGGCTATGATGTCTGGTCTGGAACAACACAAGAGTGTGGAGGCTCAAACTGCAGATCATTTTAATCCTAATGATGAGACAGTGCACAGTGCATCAAACCCTTGAGGTGTATGAGGCTGCATAGTCGGAGACCAGTCAATATGCCCAGGCTAACTTCTGTCTACATTGATATTAAAATGGGACAGTTGTGGCCTAGCGGTTAAGGTACTGGACTAGTAATCCAAAGGTTGGTGGTTCAAGCCCTACCACTGCCAGGTTGCCACTGTTGGGCCCTTGAGCAAGGTCTTTAACCCTCAATTGCTCAGACTGTATACTGTCACAGTCCTGTAATTCGCTTTGGATACAAGTGTCTGCTAAATGCTGAAAATGTAAATGTAAAATGTATGACTTTTTTTTTTAATGCCATTGTACTTCCATCCCTGACTTTTGAAGAACTTTCACTTTCACTTTAGTTCTTTCTTGATCTGTTACTACCCTTTGAACACACTCTGTGTAACCTGAGTCAAGGTATAGGATGGTGTTTTAAATAAAGATAAGTTTTAGCGTAGCCTATCTGAAAGGTGAAAAAAGGTTCCATAGTTCCAAGGGTGCAGTTAATCCTATTTTGTTGCAGATGGTCAGAAAATACAAAGCTTGGAGCCGACAAATTAAACAAAAAACATTATTTGAGCATATTTATGGATTCCTTTTGGCTTTTGTGAACAGTGATGCTTGTTGCTTTTTTACAGGTCCACCAGCACTTTAGTGTTTTCCTTGTTAGGTCAGCATGGTCTGTGTTTACTGTGTTACATCAGAGACGCGCTGTGTCATCAGAAACTCGATCAAAGGTTAAGTCTTGCTTTCCTGACCAAACATTTTCAAGATTCACCCTTTCAGGACTGATGGAAAGCAGTAGGCGGTACATAGTCTGATTTTTACATGCACACTATTGTTAGTGGACACACTCCTCAGACCTCTTAGGCTTTTTTAAAGCACTGTCAAATACTGAAAGAGACCTTGTATTTGACATGCTTGTTCATGTAGACAAAATACTTTTTACAGCTAAAGTCAAGACAACCAAAACATGAGCCAAAAGAAAGTCTTGTGTTGTCTTGTACGAGGGATCTTCAAAAAGTTTCTGCACTTTTATATTTTGGTTGGAAACGGCGAAGGCGAGAGGAGTAGTAATTGGACGTGTCTGAGAGACTGAGAGAGAGAGCAACTCGGCCACAAAATGGTAGGCCACGTAAAAAGACAGAGCGGGGTCAGCAGATGCTGAAGTGCATAGTGTGCAGAGGTCGCCAATGTTCTGCAGAGTCAATCGCTACAGACCTCCAAACTTCATGTGGCCTTCAGATTGGCTCAAGAACAGTGTGTAGAGAGCTTCATGGAATGGGTTTCCATGGCCGAGCAGCTGCATCCAAGCCTTACCTCACCAAGCACAATGCAAAGTGTCAGATGCAGTGGTGTAAAGCATCCCGCCACTGGACTCTAGAGCAGTGGAGATGTGTTCTCTGGAGTGACAAAGCATGCTTCTCCGTCTGGCAATCTGACGGACGAGTCTGGGATTGGCGGTTGCCAGGAGAACGGTACTTGTCTGACTGCATTGTGCCAAGTGTAAAGTTTGGTGGAGGGGGGATTATGGTGTAGGGTTGCTTTTCATGAGTTGGGCTCGGCCCCTTAGTTCCGGTGAAAGGAACTCTTAATGCTTCAGCATACCAAGAGATTTTGGACAATTTCATGCTCCCAACTTTGTGGGAACAGTTTGGGGATGGCCCCTTCCTGTTCCAACATGACTGCACACCAGTGCACAAAGCAAGGTCCATAAAGACACGGATGAGCGAGTTTGATGTGGAAGAACTTGACTGGCCTGCACAGAATCCTGACCTCAACCCGATAGAACACCTTTGGAATGAATTAGAGCGGAGACTGCGAGCCAGACCTTCTCGTCCAACATCAGTGTCTGACCTCACAAATGCGCTTCTGGAAGAATGGTCAAAAATTCCCATAAACACACTCCTAAACTCTGTGGAAAGCCTTCCCAGAAGAGTTGAAGCTGTTATAGGGTAGGCCGACATCATATTAAACCCTATGGATTAAGAATGGGATGTCACTCAAGTTCATATGCGTGTGAAGGCAGACGAGCGAATACTTTTGGCAATGTAGTGTATCTCCAATTCACCTCACTTGCACGTCTTTGGACTGTGGGAGGAAACCGGAGCTCCAGGTGGAAACCCACACAGACACGGGGAGAACATGCAAACTCCACACAGAGAGAACCTGGACTGCTCCACATGGGAATCGAATGCAGGACTTTATTTCTGTAAGCCAACAGCACTACCCACTGAACCACTGCGCTGGCCCGTTTTGACTATATCACCATGGTTATGTTATATAATATAGTTCAAGCTGGTTCAAGTTGGTTCTACACAACCTTGACTTTAAACCTTGTTCAAAATAATACCATTTAGTATTGCAATGATATAAGTAACAGGATCTATAAGCACATATACAGTTTTGTAAGACGGAATCAGTGCTGTTATCAGTTTATTGTATCAGTTAATACGTATTAAGGTATCCGCATGCCTAATTTTTACCTTCTTCCAACCTTTGTGACTGATAAAAACCTAAAATAACTGGGAAAACACCACTGAATGCATTCTGGTCAAACTATTTCAATTTGTGACCAGGTCTTCATTTGCATCCTTGGTGTGTGCTCACCAGAGCTCTGAGAGTACCTGATAGGTCAGGTAGAGCAACTAAGAGTCAGGTAGAGCACCTACAAGTAACGCTCCACTTAGATGATAATGATTATGCAAATATGCTTCTGGTTCCGTCCTGTAATTTGAATGCTCTCAAATGTAAGCAAAACTTCAGAACACTCATTTAAGCGATTTCTTTCAAGAGTCATTTGAGTTCTTGGGTTTGTTCTACTATCATCCTGTTAATCCACATATGACTTCCTATGACTTCCAATTCCTGAATCACAGATGTAACATTTGAACTTAGATTGTCCTTCTATTGCCTCTAAATACGTAGCATTAGTGAAAGAGAGCGCATGGCTTAACATGCTAGGGCTAAACACAAAACACCATTCAGGTACAGAATTAAAACCACAGGTGAAGTACACTGATCAAACTAGTCCAAACTCGTCCAACCACGTCTTTATGGACCTCGATTTGTGCACAGAGAACATTTGTTGGAACAAGTAAGAGCTAAAACACATAAACATTAGAATCAAAAATTAGAATGGATATCCAGCATATAGTGTAAGTACACCGATCAGCCCTAACATTAAAACCACCTCCTTGTTTCTACACACACTGTCCATTTTATCAGCTTCACTTACCATATGGAAGCACTTTATAGTTCTACAATTACTGACTGTAGTCCACCTGTTTCTCTGAATGCTTTGTTAGCCCCCTTTCATGCTGTTCTTCAATGGTCAGGACTCTCCCAGGACCACCACAGAGTAGGTATTATTTGGGTGCTTGATCATTCTCAGCACTGCAGTGACACTGACATGGTGGTGGTGTGTTAGTGTGTGTTGGGCTGGTATCAGTGGATCAAACACAGCAACGCTGCTGGAGTTTTTAAACACCTTACTGTACCAACCAAAAATATCCAGCCAACAGCGCCCCATGGGCAGCGTCCTGTGACCGCTGATGAAGGTCTAGAAGATGACCAACTCAAACAGCAGCAATAGATGAGCGATCATCTCTGACTTTACATCTACAAGGTGGACCAACTAGGTAAAAGTGTCTAATAGAGTGGACAGTAAGTGGACATGGTATTTAAAAACTCCAGCAGCGCTGCTGTGACTGATCCACTCATACCAGCACAACACACACTAACACACCACCACCATGTCATTGTCACTGCAGTGCTGAGAATCATCCACCACCTAAATAATACCTGATTTGTGGTGGTCCTGTGGGGGTTCTGACTATTGAAGAACAGAGTGAAAGCAGGCTAAAAAGGTATGTAGAGAAACAGATGGACTACAGTCAGTAATTGTAGAACTACAATCTACTGTATATGGTAAGTGGAGCTGATAAAATGGACAGTGAGTGTAGAAACAAGGAGGTGGTTTTAATCTTATGGCTGATCCGTGTATATAAAGTGTGTAACTGAATCACTGACCTGCTTCTCACAGACCTCTAGTGCACTAGGATTTGGTTTACAGATTACACATCATGTGGGAAGCAAGTTGATAAAAAATGATAAAAAATGAAGGTCAATACGAGCAATATAACTGTACTGTAAGTAAAAACAAAGTTGATAATAAAATGATTTTGTCTACGAGTGATTTTCACAGTGGTTTACAATCCCAGTGAGGTCCTGCTGGTGTTTCCTGTCTGTAGCAGTACACCCTAATTACAATCTAAAAGCTAAACCGACGAGGCAGAACATCATGACCACTGACAGGTGAAGTGAATAACACTGATTATCTCTTCATCACGGCACCTGTTAGTGGGTGATATACAGTGTATCACAAAAGTGAGTACACCCCTCACATTTCTGCAGATATTTAAGTATATCTTTTCATGGGACAACACTGACAAAATGACACTTTGACACAATGAAAAGTAGTCTGTGTGCAGCTTATATAACAGTGTAAATTTATTCTTCCCTCAAAATAACTCAATATACAGCCATTAATGTCTAAACCACCGGCAACAAAAGTGAGTACACCCCATAGTGAAAGTTCCTGAAGTGTCAATATTTTGTGTGGCCACCATTATTTCCCAGAACTGCCTTAACTCTCCTGGGCATGGAGTTTACCAGAGCTTCACAGGTTGCCACTGGAATGCTTTTCCACTCCTCCATGACGACATCACGGAGCTGGCGGATATTCGAGACTTTGCGCTCCTCCACCTTCCGCTTGAGGATGCCCCAAAGATGTTCTATTGGGTTTAGGTCTGGAGACATGCTTGGCCAGTCCATCACCTTTACCCTCAGCCTCTTCAATAAAGCAGTGGTCGTCTTAGAGGTGTGTTTGGGGTCATTATCATGCTGGAACACTGCCCTGCGACCCAGTTTCCGGAGGGAGGGGATCATGCTCTGCTTCAGTATTTCACAGTACATATTGGAGTTCATGTGTCCCTCAATGAAATGTAACTCCCCAACACCTGCTGCACTCATGCAGCCCCAGACCATGGCATTCCCACCACCATGCTTGACTGTAGGCATGACACACTTATCTTTGTACTCCTCACCTGATTGCCGCCACACATGCTTGAGACCGTCTGAACCAAACAAATTAATCTTGGTCTCATCAGACCATAGGACATGGTTCCAGTAATCCATGTCCTTTGTTGACATGTCTTCAGCAAACTGTTTGTGGGCTTTCTTGTGTAGAGACTTCAGAAGAGGCTTCCTTCTGGGGTGACAGCCATGCAGACCAATTTGATGTAGTGTGCGGCGTATGGTCTGAGCACTGACAGGCTGACCCCCCACCTTTTCAATCTCTGCAGCAATGCTGACAGCACTCCTGCGCCTATCTTTCAAAGACAGCAGTTGGATGTGACGCTGAGCACGTGCACTC
Source organism: Trichomycterus rosablanca (assembly GCF_030014385.1). Classification (NCBI taxonomy): domain Eukaryota; kingdom Metazoa; phylum Chordata; class Actinopteri; order Siluriformes; family Trichomycteridae; genus Trichomycterus; species Trichomycterus rosablanca. The sequence continues at coordinate 11,164,776 of NC_085998.1, read as the reverse complement.
AGCTTCTTTGGACGACCAACGCGAGGTCTGTTCTGAGTGGACCCTGCTCTTTTAAAACGCTGGATGATCTTGGCCACTGTGCTGCAGCTCAGTTTCAGGGTGTTGGCAATCTTCTTGTAGCCTTGGCCATCTTCATGTAGCGCAACAATTCATCTTTTAAGATCCTCAGAGAGTTCTTTGCCATGAGGTGCCATGTTGGAACTTTCAGTGACCAGTATGAGAGAGTGTGAGAGCTGTACTACTAAATTGAACACACCTGCTCCCTATGCACACCTGAGACCTAGTAACACTAACAAATCACATGACATTTTGGAGGAAAAATGACAAGCAGTGCTCAATTTGGACATTTAGGGGTGTAGTCTCTTAGGGGTGTACTCACTTTTGTTGCCGGTGGTTTAGACATTAATGGCTGTATATTGAGTTATTTTGAGGGAAGAATAAATTTACACTGTTATATAAGCTGCACACAGACTACTTTTCATTGTGTCAAAGTGTCATTTTGTCAGTGTTGTCCCATGAAAAGATATACTTAAATATCTGCAGAAATGTGAGGGGTGTACTCACTTTTGTGATACACTGTATATTAGGCAGAAAGTGAAAATTTTATCCTCAAAGCTGAGGTGTTAAAAGCAGGAAAAATGGGCGAGCATAAGGATTTGAGCGAGTTTGACAAGGGCCAAATTTTGATGGCTAGACGACTGGGTCAGAGCATCTCCAAAACTGCAGCTCTTGTGGGGTGGTCTGCAGTGGTCAGTATCTATCAAAAGTGGTCCAACAAAGGAACAGCGGTAAACCAACGACAGGGTCATGGGCGGCCAAGGCTCACTGATGCACGTGGGCTGCGAAGGCTGGCCGTGTGGTCCGATCCAACAGACGAGCTACTGTAACTCAAATTGCTGAAGAAGTTAATACTGGTTCTGATAGAAAGGTGTCAGAATACAAAGTGTAGTGTAGCGCAGTTTGTTTCGTATGGGGCTGCATAGCCGCAGACCAGTCAGGGTGTCCATGCTTTGACGGGTCAGGGCTGTTTTGGCAGCAAAACACAATATTAGGAAGGTGGTCATAATGTTATTCCTTTTCAGTGTATTTTATAATAGCCAATACAGCATATGATAAGTATTTATTTATTCTACACCACTTGATTGTGTTATTTATGGCATGATCTGTGTTATGTTTAAGTCATTTTTTCCCTGTTTCTATTTGTCCATTAATATTTTTAGCTTTTTATTTTTAAACCTGCCAGGAAGTTTAGGATCGCTCTTGTCTTGTGTTTTCTTGGTTCAGGGTTTTCAACAGTTCCAGGTATCCAGCTGTTGTCTCTCTCTGGTGTATTTGGGGCATTCGATCAGAATATGCTTTATTGTGAGCTGTCACATATGATGAGTAAGACATAAAAATAGCCTAGTTTGGATCAAGGTCACACTGCTACAGAACTGATGCAGATTTTGGAACCACATATAAAACTGGACCCAGTGACATGCGCAAATGTCAGATTCTAGCTTTAGTTCTGTTCACACTGTCATGACAAACACGAATCTGGGTCAGGCGTGCGAGAAATAAAATTAGCCACTTAACAGTGTTGAACGCAGTTCATTTTCAGCGCTGCTTTAAAGCTGATACATGCCGATAGGGCTTAGGTTAGTACCTGATCATCTAGACACTATGTCAAGCATGGTGTTTTTTTTTTCATTAGTTGTCTATTATTTTGCACAATACAATAACACACACCGGACTGGACACCAATCCCTCATGGGGCCTTGGCCAGCCCACTACACCCCACCTCCCTCAGACATAGCCATGTAGATACCCAACAGGCACCTCTGGTGCCTTCAAATCCTGTAAGATCTCTATATAATTTTAAAAAAGTTATAACATTTTTGACTGTATCACCTAGATCTAATATTATATACAGTGGACCATTGACTTACGAATTTAATTGGTTCCAAAGGGCTGTTGTTAAGTCAAAATGTTTGTTAGTTAAACCTATTTTTTCCATAAGAAATAATGTAAATAGAATTAATCCGTGCCAGACCTCCCAAACCACCCCCTTACCTAACCTCTCTAATGTCTTAAATGGTCTTTGTTATAAATACAAGTATATTTTCCCTTAAATCTTAAATTATAGAATAGACATTCCTGTAATAAACAATAATAAACAACAATACACAGTAGTACTGCACTGTACATAAAACACACATCACATTTCAGTACAGTATGTGTGCTGTACTATACACCATAATACATTTCCTTCTTTTTATATAAAATGTATCTACCAGAAACAACAATAACTCTCATATTTCTCTATTATTTCCTTCTTTATTTCAGTAGTATTGTATTTTGTAGGTGTAACTACACGAAAGAAAGAATACTTTACTGAGCCGAATTCCTTCTTCTCTCTCACTCACTGTCCCCTCTGTCTGATACACAGTGACAGCTACTGGCAGGAGTAATTATACAACAACAAATGCAATAGATTCATTTTTTCAGCACTACGCTTCCTCTGCAGCTTCTTTGAGGCCATTTTAATATTGAATTTTACAAAATATAAAAAAAACACCTGTCCAAAAATATCGTTACTAACCCAAAATGTTCATATGGTAAACCGTTCGTAACTCAAGGGTCTACTGTAATATGGTTCAAGCTTAGCATTGTTGGTTCTACAGAACCTTGTCTTTGAACCTTGTCCAAAATGAAACAATTTAGTATTGGAATGGTAAAAGTAACAGGATTTATAGACATATTACGTTTTGTAAGGTGGAATTAGTGCTGATATCAGTTCACTGTATCAGTTAATACGCATTAATGTGTCTGCATGCCTAATTATTACTTTATTTTGTCCACCATGTAGGTTCGTATGTATGGTGACAAAAAACTTAAAGGACGTGTAAAAAATGATCTAAAGAGGCAGACTCGAACCATGTGGTTTTTGACTAGTCCATCTGGCAGAAATAGAAGCATTGACACTTGAAGAACTGAAGGATCTACACTATAAATAGCAAGGGAATGATGTGCCAGTGTGGGACACCATAACCTGTTTTTGGTTCTCCCAGCAGGGAGCTAACATTTGCAAGACAAATTGGCACATTTTAGCTTGTATTTGTTTATTTAAACAGTGTGGCATTCTGTGCAGCATCTCAGCAGATAGACAGGCTGAGGTTAGTTTCAGAAGTGATTGTACAACAACTCCATTCAAAATTTCCATTCACTGGTATGAAACTGCCGTCTTTTTTTGTTAAAGACTGACTGGAATGTACTTTCCAACATCATGTTTTACACACTTTGGTTACATTCATGACAGAAACGGTAGTTACTGGTTACACAAGATTCATCAGTTCAAGCTGGTATGAGTGGATCAGACACAGCAGCGCTGCTGGAGTTTTTAAATACATTGTCCACTCACTGTCCACTCTATTAGACACTCCTACCTAGTTGGTCCACCTTGTAGATGTAAAGTCAGAGACGATCGCACATCTATTACTGCTGTTTGAGTTGGTCATCCTCTAGACCTTCATCAGTGGTCACAGGACGCTGCCCACGGGGTGCTGTTGGCTTTATATTTTTGGTTGGTGGACTATTCTCAGTCCAGCAGTGACAGTGAGGTGTATAAAAACTCCAGCAGCGCTGCTGTGTCTTATCCACTCATACCAGCACTGACTACAGTCAGTAATTGTAGAACTACAAAGTGCTTCTCTATGGTAAGTGGAGCTGATAGAATGGACAGTGAGTGTAGAAACAAGGAGGTGGTTTTAATGTTATGGCATTATGGGGTGACTAAGACCATGTTCTATGATCAAAACCTTCCAAAGTAAAATGTGGCTCACTGGTCTACACAAGCTAGTTTTAACTCTGGTACACTGAAATAACACAAAGCTCTATACATATTTGTAAATGTATACTGCCAAATTGCCCTGGGTTCTATGTCAAACACATTTGTGGTATGGCATTGGTGGAGGATGGGTGTTCAAGCTAGAAAGTGCACCAACTCACCTAAAGACTGCAAGCTGACTAAATAAGTCTAAATATTACTGATGAAGCTATACAGTTATAATAATGATCTTAATGCAGTATGTGAAGAAAAATGTCACGGTCAGGGGTATCTGCTGCCATCCTGGCCAATCCAAAATTCCTCTTGTTTGAAGGAGGGGAAATGATGAACATTAGTAATGCTGTCTATAATAACCTGGCTAAAAGGTTTAAAATGTTAAGTTGGTGCCAGGGTGACCAAACACCCTGTCAGATCTAGAAAGCACCAACCAAGTCACATCAAGACTTCCGTCTTGCTTGCAGTCTGCAGCTCTGAATACCGTAAAGCCTGAACATTATTGGTGAACACAGGACGCTAATAATGTTCCTGGTTTTGAGTGGGCAAAATAAATGTCAGCGTCTGAGTAGCCAGTGACACACGTCACGTGTTTCAGCCACAACAATTGCTAATGTGTAATCATTTAATTATGCTTCCAACTTTGCAGCAACCGTTCAGGGAAGACTCTTTTAGTGTTCCAGGATGCCTGCGGCCCTGTGCACAAAGCAAATGCAATAAAGACATGAAGAAAATCGTGATTTTAAGAAACTCCAGTGGCCTGTACAGAGCCTTGACCTCAGTCCCACTGAACAGCTTTGGAATGTGCTGGTGCTGGAACATCACATTAGGCTTTCTTGACCAACATCAGTGTCTAGCAACTGACATACATTAAGTTTTGTTCTCACATATATTCACATAAAAGATCACATATTTTACTCTATTTTAATAACATTTGCTTTTGAAATGGGATGTCCAACAAGCTTATGGTCAGGTGTTCAAATACTTTTGGGCATATAGTGTACACCCTGGTCTCCAGGGTGGCCTGATTAGAGTCGGTACGTCATTTTTTCGCCTCTACTTTGCATGTAAATGCTGCATGTATGAATGATGAAAAGACTATACCAGTGAAGGACTGTGACTGATAACATTCTTGGTTTAATGTGATAATAAGGAGGTGGCGCCCAAGATGGCCAGACAGAGGTTAGAAAGAGCCATCCAGTCAGATTTCTGACTCCGCCTTGGTACCAGCTTTGCATTATTCAATGTAAGGTTAGATACTGTATATGCCACTGATGTGCCAATAAGTAAATCAGTGAATTTATAGGTTGGCACCAGAGTGGCCAAACATATGTCAGGGGTTCCAACTGCCACCTCAGCCAAGCATCTGGCAACACCTCTGGCTTAAAGGCTATTCTGGGCAAAAAATGTTGGGAAAAGCAGTGGCTCCCCAAACATCTGATTGGCCATGCTAGCCTTTTCTGGTTTTTGAAGTTGGAACAAACAAGGTATTTATAATACCACTGAAGGTATACCACCTACAAAGCACCTGGTTTTGAGTACAAGAACAAATTTAAATGTGGTAACATCATCAGATGACAGGGGTTGCCAGTGCCACCTCAAGCCACCCCTTTTATCTCTGCCTCCGCTTTAATGGCTGTCAGACTAAAGCCAAGGAGTGAACATTTTTGGTAAAACTGATTAAATTCTGGGCGTTGAGTGCAATACTATTACATGAGTCAACCGGGGTTGCCAATTAGATGTCGGGCGTGGGCAGTAAGCTAGCTTGGCCTCTGATCTGAAAGTTCTAATTACCAACGATGAATCCCAAACTTGTAGTAGTACATACAGTGTGTTCAATCAGATGTACAGAGTAGTCAGTGCCACCCTGGCTCCGATTCCGGTTCAAATGGTGCACGGAATAACACATGATTGGTGAGCTATTAGCAATAGCACAGGTTTTGTGTAAAAACTAATTTTAAGACCATGGGCAGCCATATATTCAAGAACAACCAGTTCCACCCTAGTAATCTCTCAGGCACTGGCTCTGGTTTAGATTGTGCCAACTCTAATGCTACTGGTAAGGTTAAATGATCAACTGATTTTCCTGGTCAGGGTTGAAGTGTGCCTGGTGCCAATGGGCAGGGTGCCAATGTATCACACATTCAGGGTGAGGCCATCCCCATTCATCCCTCACCCCCCAAAATACAGCCAATCATGTCTGTGTAGACTTACAAATGGGCAATAGCACAGCTGAGATTTGAAAACTGGGCTAGTGCATTTTACTTCTGTGCCACTCAAGCGTCCACTCGAGCACCCTAAAGGCTGTTCAGCTAAGTCCACACCAGCAACTTCTCTGAAACCAGTTTGAGCGTAGGCTGTACGTACTCTAAAGTTTCTAATAAAGGTGGACACTTTGGCTACATTCACGACAGAGCAGGTAGTTAGCTACTCGCTACACAAGGTTCATCAGTTCGTCAAACACAGTCATGGACAATTTTGTATCTCTAATTCACATCACTTGCATGTCTCTGGACTGTGGGAGGAAACCGGAGCATCCGGAGGAAACCCACGAAGACACGGAGAGAACATGCAATCTCCACACAGAAAGGACCTGGACCGCCCCAACTGGGGGTCGAACCCAGGACCTTCCTGCTGTGAGGCGACAGTGCTACCCACCAACCCACTGTTTTGCCTGACTTATTTTAAGACCCACCATGGCCAAAGGAGAGTCATGGGAAGCCAGTTTCACCTCTCTGGCACCAGATCTGGTTTAGACACAGCAAACTATAACGTTACAGATAAAGGTGAGCTGCAGACAAGGCCACTTTTCCCTTTAAAATCCCGTGTGGTCTTTATATGTCATATATGCATATATATGAACTGTACGTATACATATACAGGTGTACAGTACAACGAAATTCTTTTACTACGGCGTATCTGCGTATTTTAAAGTTGGGGTCAGAGCGAAGGGTCAGCCATTGTTCGGCACCCTGGAGCCAAGAGGGTTAGGGGCTTTGCTCAAGGGTCCAACAGTGGCTGCATAGCAGAGCTGAGATTCAAACTCTCAGCCTTTGAATTGATAGCCCCAAAGCTCTACCACTGACCAGTTCTACCAGGACCACTTTTCTGGTTTCAAATCAGTTTTTAATGGTGCAGATTGTTAGTTGTAAAGAAAACTTGCACAAAATGGTACTGTTTAACTGTGTTTTTTGTGTTATTTGTAAACTAAATTGAATATGTAGGGTGACAGAGCTAGGTCAGTTCACCCCTGTTCACCTCTTGAGCTCCACCTCATGAAGAAACAGGATATTCCTCGTAAATATGACTATGATCTTCTAGTATGACATGACATGAACTATTTGTTGTTTGTAATTTATCGTTATAGATGATGTATAAATGAGGTGCACTTACCCCATTAACCAATCCATTATGGACAGGGGGTCGATCTGAGCAGAGTTCCTTCCTTCCTTCCTTCCTTTATTTTGGCTTTATCTCAGTCCAGGTTTAGTTAGGTAGCTCAGCAGGAGAGGTGTATGTGTGATCTCTGAGATGATGCTCCTGTACACCTCTGTATACAGATGTGATGAATGCGCTGATTTCAGGAGTAATGCATGGATGATGAGTAGCGGCGGGCTGAATGAAGTAGCTGCAGATCAGTACAGATGGAGCGCATTGACTTTGGCGGATTGATGAAGGGTAGCAGGATTCATTTCTCTCTATAGAAACTCTCTCTTGTTTCCCAGCTGTTCTTCAAACCCGAAGCGACTCTGCGATGGTTGAATCATTTACATTTCACCGCGGATTCTCCAGCCGCCTGCCGGGTTTTGTGATCCAACTGAGGTCGCAGATCTACCGCCGTTCTCTTATCCAATTCTGCCATATACAGGAAGTAAACAGAGCTCCGGCGCCGAGCCCCGAACACATCCTGAATATAGAACACACCCCTTCATGGGAGTTGTAGTTTTTTACACATGTTGTAGTCCAGTTTGGGCGCATGACGCACTTAACGTGCAATTCTAAATAGAAATTGTTGAGTTACTTCAGTCCATACATTAAATATTTAAGAAATCTTTATATAAAACAAACACTTTAAACAAAATTAATGAATAATATTAAAACCACCTCCTTGTTTCTACACTCACTGTCCATGTTATCAGCTCCACTTACCATACAGAAGCACTTCGTAGACTGTAGTCCATCTATTTCTCTGCATGCTTTGTTAGCCCACTTTAATGCTATTCTTCAATGGTCAGGACCCCCACAGCAGGACCACCACAGAGCAGGTATTATTTGGGTGGTGGATCATTCAGACCACTGCGGTGACACTGACATGGTGGTGGTGTGTTAGTGTGTGTTGTGCCGGTATGAGTGGATCAGACACAGCAGCACTGATGGAGTTTTTAAATACCTCGCTGTTACCGCTGGACTGAGAATAGTCCACCAACCAAAAATATCCAGCCAACAGCGCCCAGTGGGCAGCGTCCTGTGACCACCGATGGAGGTCTAGAAGATGACCAAGTCAATCAGCAGCAATAGATGAGCGATCATCTAATAGAGTGGACAGAGAGTGGACACGGTATTTAGAAACTCCAGCAGCGCTGCTGTGTCTGATCCACTCATACCAGCACAACACGCACTAACACACCACCACCATGGCAGTGTCACTGCAGTGCTGAGAATGATCCACCACCTAAATAATACCTGCTCTGTGGTGGTCCTGTGGGGGGACCTGACCATTGAAGAACAGGGTGAAAGCTGGTTTAAAAAAAAGTATGTAGAGAAATAGATGGACTGCAGTCAGTAATTGTAGAACTACAAAGTGCTTCTATATGGTAAGTAGGCTAATAAATTGAACAGTGAGTGTAGAAACAAGGAGGTGGTTTTAATGTTATGGCTGATCAGTGTATATTTTTGATGAATTATTATGGTATTTTTATTTGAGCATAATTATTATTACTATAAGGGCGGAAAAGTGAAGCAGTGGGTCTGTCGCCTCACAGCAACAAGGGCCTAGGTTCTGTGTGGAGTTTGCATGTTCTCCCTGCGTCCACGTGGGTTTTCTCCAGATGCTTTGATTTCTTCCCTGTAAGTTTGTTTGTTTATTGGGATTTTAACGTCTTGTTTTACATTTTGATTACATTCATGACAGGAACGGTAGTTACTTATTACACAAGGTTAATCAGTACACAATGTTATATCGAACACAGTCATGGACAATTTAGTGTCTCCAATTTACCTCACTTGCATGTCTCTGGACTGTAGTCGGAAACCGGAGCACCCGCAGGAAACCCACGCGGACACGGGGAGAACATGCAAACTCCACACAGAAAGGACCCAGACCGCCCCACCTGGGAATCGAACCCAGGACCTTCTTGCTGTGAGGCGACAGTGCTACCCACTTTGCCACCGTGCCGCCCACTCCCTGTAAGTAAAAAACACCAATTGGCGCTCCTGAAAATGTTTGTGTCTGCTCTGTGATGGACTGGCGACCTGTGTGTTGTGTTTCCTACTCTCACCCTATGAATCAGACCCACTGCGACCCTGAACAGGATACAGCGGTGGTAAAACAATAAATAAATGTTCTTCAATAAATGATTTACATTCCTGTGTTGTATTCATGTTACTAACACACACCAGAGGGCGCTGTTGGCTGGTTTATAAAAATACTATCTTTCATGCAAAGTAACTGTGTACCTTAAATAGGGGTCAAACTTTAGAACAGCCAATAATACAAATAATAAGAGTAAGACGTTTTAAATAGAATAATATGCCCAACCAGTTCTTCTTAATGTGTTTAGCCTTAAGTAACCATGTTGTTATTATGCCCAGTATTAGTTGCTAGAGCACAATTCCAATTAATATACGTGCCTACAAACTGGGTCTTCAATTGACATTTATTCATACAGATGCTTAACATATTTGCATCACCACAGATAATAAACAATTTACAGTAACAAATTCTGTTTTAGCTGCAAGCGACAGCCATAAGAATGTTGTTTCACAACTTACCGTTAAAATGCACATAATCATTCATCAACAGGCAACACTTTTTATCGACTTGTTTGAAATGCCTTGGGGAAAACGAGCACTTCAATAAGCATCTGCCATCAACCAGCAGACACGTTAAAATTACAGTCTGTGTTCATAAATCTATTGCAATACTGCAATTCAGTTTAATCCACTGTGCCCCGCCTGCTTATAATCTACGTATAAAACACTCAACATACCAATAAATTATCTGTGTAACTGTTTTACAACAATAACAAAAAAGCATCAGACCCACAGACACAGACAATCCTAACCAGAATAACCAGGAATAATTATACATAAAACATGAAATACATTCCAAAACATAGTATTTTCATCTCCAAAATGTCAACAAGGGTATAATTTTATCTGTCAAAATTCTAAGGATAATTAAGGTTGAAATGATAAAAAGGTAAAAAGACATGACTGAGTGTTGCCTGTGGGAGCGAGGGATGGTCTAGAATGTGCAGCCTCCATGTCTCCAGAAGGCATTCCACACTTTCAGCTGTGCTACCAGCCTGGCCGGGAGCTAAACAGAACATTTTCCCTTCATGCTATTGCATCTTTTGCCACTGATGTTGGATGTCTGACAATCAAAGTCGCTGACCACTACTTGACACCAGCCTGCAGTGGATTTTGACAGAGAGTCGTACCTTGTATGAAAAGTCAATCTATGCCCTACGTGTTCCTCCACCACTCATGCCTACAAACTTAGCCAGACAGTAGGCACTGCTGTTGCAATGGCAGGAAAAAGACTATCCAGCCTCACCTCCTTCTGATAAAGCCAAATGCGACTCCTACTGGCTGCTGGAGAATTTAGTGATAGCTTGGATAAGCTGTGTGCCAGCCTGTGGCCCTCCTTAACTCTGTGCATGTGGCAGGTTTGGCTGTAGCTATGGGGAACTAGATATGACTAGATTTAAAAAACAGTTAACATTTGTTAACCAAACAGAACCAAGACTCAAGAACAGACTCAAGACAGTATAGTAGAACTGAAACATACTGAACATTTTTACTACTAAGACTAGAACCTTTAGTACATGTACATTTTCGGCATTTAAGGGCGGCACGGTGGCTCAGTGGGTAGCACTGTCGCGTCACAGCAAGAAGGTCCTGGGTTCGATCCCCAGGCGGGGCAGTCCGCCTTTCTGTGCAGAGTTTGTATGTTCTCCTTGTGTCTGTGTGGGTTTCCTCTGGGAGCTCTGGTTTCCTCCCACAGTCCAAAAACATGCAGTCAGGTTAATTGGAGACAATGAATTGCCCTATAGGTGAGTGTGTGTGTGTGTGTGTCTGCCCTGTGATAGGCTGGCGCCCCGTCCAGGGTGTTACTGTGTGCCTTGCGCCCATTGAAAAGTTGGGATAGGCTCCAGCACAACCCCCCAGCCCGCGAACCTAATTGGATAAACGGTTAAGACAGTGAGTGAGTGATTTTCAGCATTTAGCAGACGCCTTTATCTAAAGCGACTTACAGAACTGTGACAGTATACAATCTAAGCAATTGAGGGTTAAGGGCCTTGCTTAAGGGCAGCAACCTGGCATTGGTGGGGCTTGAACCAGCAACCTTTTGATTACTACTCCAGTACCTTAACCGCTAGTAATATATCTGAAAGCTTTGGTTCTGAAACTAATACCTTTTCCACTTGAAAATGAGTCTCTTAAGAAGGTAGTGGTAGCTCTGTGGTTAATGTACTAGGCTATTAATCAGAAGGTTGTTGTTTCATGCCGCATATCACTTCATATTGTCACAATTGTAAGCCGCTTCTGCTAAATACCATACATGTAAACTAAAAATGTAAATGAAATAAATAACAGTGGGGAAAAGCATACTTTACTAGGTTTCTGGTATTAAGAGCTGTCCTAGGGAAGCATAAACACCAAATGAAGCTTGTTGTTTGATGCCAAGACTACCACTGTTTTTCTCAACGAAGTGAGACAGCATTGCAGTGTTGTTATCAAACTGGTGCTCGGCACTTACTGAGGCAGTGCAAAGTCCTGGAGCTGTAGGGCTGAAATAACACCTACAGGACAGATGAAGGGCGCAAGGCCTGTATCGATCAGAAAACATCTGAGCTCTCAGCCGGAGATCTCACTGCCAGGTCAGCTCATTCAGATAGCCATAACCTCACCGCCCTCCTCAAGCCTGACGTCCCTGACCACCCCATCTCTCTCTCTCACACACACACACACATTTAAAATGACTGACGCGGATAACTCAACTTCCCTTACACTCCTACTGTTCACTACAAGGAAGACAAAAATGTTATTCTTGTTTAAAATGTTACAAAATGTTACTATTTTTTGTCAATTGTGAAAACAATTAATACATTTAAATGTAGATAAATTTCATATTTGCTATCTCCATTTCAGACATCATGCCTTTTCCCAAATATATATATATATATATATATATATATATATATATATATATATACAGTATATATACTGTATATATATATATACTGTATATATATATATATATATTTAATACGGTAGCAGAATCTGGCATTTGGGTGGTACAGTAAAAACAAATGCTAGTCTGTTACCACTGAGATCCAGGGTTTAAATCTTAACAGTGCTATTGCTCAGTCAGCATCTACATATACACTGATCAGCCACAACATTAAAACCACCTCCTTGTTTCTACGTTTTAGAAATGTAATTTTATCAGCTCCACTTACCATATAGAAGCACTTTGTAGTTCTACAATTACTGATTGTAGTTCATCTGTTTCTCTGCATGCTTTGTTAGCCCCCTTTCATGCTGTTCTTCAATGGTCAGGACTCTCCCAGGACCACCACAGAGCATGTATTATTTAGGTGGTGGATGATTCTCAGCACTGCAGTGACACTGACATGGTGGTGGTGTGTTAGTGTGTGTTGTGTTGGTATGAGTGGATCAGACACAGCAGTGCTGATGGAGTTTTTAAACACCTCACTGTTACTGCTGGACTGAGAATAGTCCACCATCCAAAAATATCCAGCCAACAGCACCCCGTGGGCAGCGTCCTCTGACCACTGATGAAGGTCTAGAAGATGACCAACTCAAGCAGCAGCAATAGATGAGCGATCAGTGGACAGTGAGTGGACACTGTATTTAAAAACTCCAGCAGCGCTGCTGTGTCTGATTCACTCATACCAGCACAACACAAACTAACACACCACCACCATGTCATTGTCACTGCAGTGCTGAGAATTACCCACCACCCAAACAATACCTGCTCTGTGGTGGTCCTGTGGGGGTCCTGGTCATTGAAGAACAGCATGAAAGCAGACTAAAAAAGTATGTAGAGAAACAGATGGACTACAGTCAATAATTGTAGAATTACAAAGTGCTTCTATATGGTAAAAATGGACAGTGAGTGTAAAAACAAGGAGGTGGTTTTAATGTTATGGCCGATCGGTGTATATTACTGGCAATGAGGGAGGTGCACTTGTCAGTGCGATCTCAGCACCGGTCCAAAGCCTGAATAAAAATAGGAGGGTGCATCAGGAAGCACATCTGGTGTTAAAACTGTGCCAAAGACCCACTGTGGCGACCTCTAATATGAGTGCAACTAAAAGAAAAAAATACACTTAATTTTTAATACAGGAGTAATACTGCTGGTAACGCATTGCTGTTTGTTGCTCTGTTTAGTACAATAATAACATTTTTTGTGAATATTTAACACGGGTCTGTGAACTGTAATGCAGCTTGCTGGGATATTTGCAGGATTATCATAAATAGTGCAGAAGCTCAATGGCACCGACGCCAGACCTGATGATGCATGTCTGGCTGACAAAAGCTGAACTGTAATCACATTATTTATTCATAAACGCTGCTGTTATGCAAGAGCCCATTAAAGGATGTGAGGCTTGAAAAAGCATTACATTGCATTCTCATCCATAATAAATAGGTTAGAGGGATATCGCTGTTCACTTCAGCAGCAAAAATAGGACCAGCGGCTGAAGAACCTTTGCAGGCAGGGAAGGGCAGATGGGTACAGGAAGGAAACGGGTCTTGAATAGGGCACAAGGTAAAAAAAAATGTACTGACTATAAGTTTAATTGGTTTTACAAAATACAGTTGAACGCCCTTTTAGTAGGTTCAAGCCCCACCACTGACAAGTTGCCAATATGAGTAAAACCTTTGAACCTCAAGTCACTTTGGATATTTATTTATTAGGATTTTAATGTCATGTTTTATACACTTTGGTTACATTCATGACAGAACAGGTAGTTACTTATTACACAAGATTCATCAGTTCAAGTTTTTTAAATGCATTTTCTCCCCTTTTTCTTCCCCTTTAGCACATCCAATTGCATTATGCTTTCCCTCTGCCTATGCCGATCCCTGCTCTGACCGAGGAGATCGAAGCTAACCCACGCCCCCTCCGACACGTGGGCAGCAAGCCGCATGCATCTTATCACCCACACATTGACGAGTGTTGTGCTACCTAGCGTTGTGTACGGAGAGAAACACTCTAAGAGCACTCCTTCCTCATCCCTGTGCAGACGCCTCTAATCAGTCAGCAGAGGTCGTAATTGCACCAGTCTGACAGAGAGAGACCCCTATCCGGCTTAGTCCCGCCCACCTGAACAACCGGCCAATCGTTGTTCGTGTGGCCGCTCAGCCTTCAGCCGGCAAGGCAGAGCTGAGATTCGATACGATGTATTCGAGATCCCAGCCTGGTTGCAGCATGTGTTTTCACCGCTGTGCCACCTGAGCGACCTATCAGTTCAAGTTTTTAATGTCAAACACAGTCGTGTCTCCAATTCACGTCACTTGCATGTCTTTGGACTGTAGGAGGAAACCAGAGTTTCCAGAGGAGACTTACGGAGACATGGGGAGAACATGCAAACTCCACACAGAAAGAACCTGGACCGTCCCACCTGGGGATCAAACCCTGGACCTTCTTGCTGTGAGGCAACAGTGCTACCCACTAAGCCTCCGTGCCGCCCAGTCACTTTGGATAAAATCATCTGATAAATGACATAAATGTTATCCATACCTAATAAATTATGTGCTTCCAACTTTGTGCCAACAATTTGGGGAAGGCCCTTTCTTGTTCCACTATGACAGTCCCCCAGGCACAAAAACCCAAAGATATAGCTTGATAAATTAGATGAGGACGAACTCCACTGGCCTTGATATACCTCTTCAACATCTTTTGCGGTAAAGTAAAACATCGAATGCCAACCATCTAACATCAGATCTAACATCAATTCACAAGCTCATGTCACGCTCATCCATGCATGACCCAACAATTGCTCTTTTGTTTACACTAGCACAAGTTCCCACAGACATTAAAGCATTTCCAATAGAGTCAGGCCAAGTACATATTACTGCCCATGCTCTAGAACTTTATGGTTAATTGTCCACGGACCTTTGGCTGTCATACAGTGTTTATTTTCAACAACATTTTTGTTGTTTTGTCCATTTCATTTGTGTAATAGAACTCTAATATTTAATATAAAAGCAGGGTTTTATCCATAATATTCCTGTACCATAAACCACTTTTTTTTTCCTTCAATCAATCCTGGCCAGATTGCCAGCTCCTGCTGCCAGGATGCATTCAAAAATCATGATGCTACCACCATCTTGCTTCACAACCAGGTAACATTATAAGCCAGAGATTTATTTGATGTTCATATGTACTTTCTCTCAATTTGACATATGGCTTACTGAGCAGGCCATACTAAACAGCGACCTGGGCCCTAAGTTTGTTTCTCCTGTGCATGTAACTTTTCTTCAGGCACTCTTATTTCCATATACCTTTCAAAAACATACAGAGGGTTGACTTGCTGGTTTAAATTCCCCTCAGATGTAAGGTGTAAGTGAAAGAATGAGTGAGTGTGTGATGCCCTGTTTTTCATTCATTATGCTTTTAATCTGTTTGATCTCTGTTTGCTTATGACATGTTTGCTTCCCAATGGTACTGATTTAACTACTATTTCATTGGGGGTCCATTCTGAGTCTTGGTTTACTCAAGTTTTTGTCCCTGTTTTTTCTCTACTTAAATTACTTTGAGATAAGATTCTATTTTGAGTCAATGTTCTAAAAATTGCTATACAAATAAATTTGACTTGACTTAAATTGACCCTGTCCAGGGTGCTTTCCTGCACTGAGCTTAGTGTTATTTTTAGTGTTGATGGTGACGGCCCTACTGGGGCTTCACAGTGGCTTAGTGGGTAGCACTGTCACCTCACAGCAACAAGATCCTGGGTTCGATTCCCATGTGGAGTGGTCAGGGTCCTTTCTGTGTTCTCCCTGTGTCTGGGGGTTTCCTCCGGGAGCTCCAGTTTCTTCCCACAGTCCAAAGACATGCAAGTGAGGTGAATTGGAGATACAAAATTGTCCATGACTGTGTTTGACATTAAACTTGTGAACTGATGAAACTTGTGTAACCAGTAACTACATGTCCTGTCATGAATGTAACCAAAGTGTGTATAACATGACGTTACAATCCTAATAAGTAAATAAATGCTGGGCCTACTGCAACCCAACCCTGACCAAGATGAAACTGTTGAATGAATGAATGAATGAATGAATGACCATTTTCAATGAACTAGGAAAACAACAGCTTTAATATATTTATAATGTGCCATCTGTGTTAATGAAATAGAAACCAGAACATTAAGCTGACTGAAAACCTTCAAGAAACTTTTAAATTTTCCATATTAATTAAATTACTTTTGTGCTTTAATAGCCTACAAAATAAAAGCAGCACTCTGACTAAGGTTATGTCAGTTCACCAGAGGAGCGAAGGGGAAATTGGGAAGGGGGAAGAGAAGTGCTGTTTATTTTTAAGGCCGCATTAGTCATTCGCTCTGGATCATGGAAAGGAGAGCAACTCGGCCGATGACGTAATGAGCCCTTAACAGTTTCCATATAGAAGGGCTGCGTCCAGGCGCCAGACCGCCACATTACACATTCACGTCTGGTTACAATCAACTGCTTCCATTCTCTACTGCTTAGCCACTCTCACGCACACTCCTTATACACACTCATATACTACCTCAGTTTTTCATCTATCTATTCTTATTACATGCAGGAGTTTACGCTCTACAAAATTTACAGCCTGCTCACACGACTGCAAATTCATTACAATGCACATGATACAATTCATATGATTGATAGTTTGAGGCTAGTTCATAGAATAGAATGCTTTCATTTGTCATATATACATGTGCAGGTGTACAGTACAACAAAACCCTTTTTTGCATATCTTATAGCAGCATCCAAACATGAGTTATTGTCATCATAGTCATGGCACTATATTTTCTGATGGGCCAGAGTACTAATATATTGTGCCACCTAAAGGACCCTGTGTATGTAAAATGTAAACTTTTGACTCTTATATAACTACTGGGAGTCAAATCAGTCCAACCACTATATTTACTGATGGACCAGAGTATTAAAATGTTACAGGCCAACCACTTGTTGGTCCAAGATGATTTCCGCCAAATGTGTCTCTGTTGCTGATTAAAACTGGGCATATCTTGTTTTATTCTGTATTAGCTGGAAATTGTACACTGTTTTTTGCTGGATAGCACCAGCCAAACATGAGTTATGGTCATCATAGTCATGGTGCTATATCTTCCTGATTACAATTAAACAAGGAATTTGGCGTGCAACATACAATTAGTGCTTACAGATTTGGACTTGGATCAGTCAGCGATGGTTGTAAATTTGTCATGCTGAAATGAATGAACGATTGTACGTTTATGCGATTAACACAGTTTAAAAATATGGATGATAATCACATGATTTCATTTTTGATGATGTTCTTGTTTATTTCTGTCCAGCTATATCAACCGTGGTCATTACACATTTGTGCAGCGTGCAGAATATTAAACACACTGACTTCTGATCTGCATGCAGATGGAAAAGCCATAAAATACACTACAAATCTTTGAAACAACATGTTGGATTTTAACACTTAGCAATTAGCCGCAATTAGATTTAGATGTTGATCGCAACAATAGCCGAGCGCAATTAACTCCCAGGGTCTAAACTATTGCTGGCTGGGGCTGAGTGTGCAGCTTTAAGCAGTTTTAGGGACTGTTGTTTGCTAATTGTGCAGTCAGGTTTGGTTAACTGGCCAAGAATAAGTCTTGCAGTGAATTGACACCTCGGATCGATGTGTACTTTGTGACCTTTACTTGTGAATAGAGATCCTGAATTTTTAACAGCGGTTCTAATGTAGCTTTTATGAGGCAACCAAATACCCACAGGGAGACAAAAAGTCCCGTTTTGCCGCCAATTTGTTCTTTATAGAGTGTCTAACCTTGTTTCTGATTCATTATTTATCCATTCTTACTACCTGCTTCACACTGATCGGGGTTGTGTTGAATACGGCACCTCTTAGAAATGATGGGTGCGGGGTGAGAACAAACCCTGGACAGGGGTGCAAAACTCCACACAGACAGTAACCAAGATCAGGGACTCCATGTGTTTATTTTGTTTATGCATTTTCACTAAACATTTTTTCCTGGTCAGGGTCCCATTGTGTTCAGCATTATTTGTATTCACTAAGTACAAGGAAGGAATACACCCAAAACAGGGTGCCAATCCACACAGATTCACAAACCTGGCAACATTTTAATCAATCCTCTATAAGAAGAGATTTCACGTGGAACATGCGTAATTCCTGACAGATAGTGACCGGAGGTAAGGATTGAACCCAGGTTCTCATGTCTGCTTTTTGTTATAATTAGGACTGGACACAGGAAGAACATGCCAAACTGTAACTCAAGGCAAAGTTCAAACTCCATGACCTAAAAGCTATGTGGCAACCAATTTCATTCATTTACTATTTATGCATTTTCATGTTTTACCACTGCTCTATCCTGGTCAGGGTCATGGTGGGTCCGGCTTCCCTAGAATCACTGCACTGCCATGCTGCATTGTTTTTGTCATTATCAGAGATATTTGTTTAGTACTATTTTAAATGTGGATTTTTTTTTTCATGCACCCCGCTTGTAACTCATTCACTCACTCACTCACTCACCCACTCACTCACTCACTGGTTGACATTGTATGCACCTGTTTATGAGAATGTAAAACCAAAACCATACATTTTAAGGTGCTTGCCTTGCAAGGACTAAAGTTGGAATCATTGTCTTACTCATATCATTTACAATTCAAGCAATTGAGGGTTAAGGGCCTTGCTCAGGAGCCCAACAGTGGCAACTTGATGGTGGAGCATGAATCAGCAACCATCTGATTACTAGTCCAGTACCTTAACCACTGAACTAGAACCACCTCACTGTATAATGGGATTGGAACAGGGTGCATTCCAAATTGCAACTGACCCTACAAATAAGTGCACTATGCATGGTATAGTTAAACAACTGTACATACACTATATGGCCAAAAGTAACTGGACACCTTATAATGAGCTTGTTGGACACCCCATTTCAACACCATGGGCATGATTTCAATGGCAATCTTTATTCTTTTGGGAAGGCTTTGGTTACTACTTCTGTACCTTCACTGCTTAGCTACCTCTGGAATTTATGCTTATTCAGTCTTAAGAACACTACTAAGCTCAGGCACCCAAGAAGACCCTGCTCGCAGTCAACATTTCAAATCATCCCAGTAGTTTCAGGACTCATTATATAGTTTCTCCACACCAAACTGGTCAAAACATGTCTTTATTGACCTTGTTTGTTCTGCAGAATAGGGGAATTTTCCTTCCCAAACTGTTGCTACATAACTGCTAAGGCATAATTTATGCTTAATACTGATTTAATACATCTGATAGGAATGTGTGTGAACTTAATATCTCAATAAACTCACTGTTTAAGAGAAGTGCCCCAATACATTCCTCCATATACTGTAAGATGTTGTTTAAGATGCAGCCAAGAATCATTCATGTGTGCCGTGTAAACAATATTCTGTCCCTTACTTACATGGGTATTTTAATGGCTTTAATGACTAAAAACAAAACAAGTTGGTGCATTAAAACGCCTACAAGAGACCTGAATCAAATGTTAAGCCTATATTAAAGATTAATTTTGTTTGCTAGACACAAAGTTTGCAAATATTTAAGACGGTGTTTTGCTAGTGATGTGAAGTAAACCATTCTAGGGTTTAATAAGGGTCATTTTTAAGAGTTTTTAAGAACCCAAACTTGATTTTGGTGCTGTTTTAGAAGTTTAGTCTGTAGAAGTTATCTTTTCAAAAATCATGCTGATAAATAAAGTGTTATAAGAGCAATACAGATTGTCTTTTACAAATCAGGAATTATTATATAATGCAGTGACTAGAACTTTTTTCTCTTATCTGATCTGCAATGGACAGCAAAATAGACAAATTCACTCTGGTGATATTCACACATGCATTAATAAATAGGCATCACAAGTCTATACTATAAAAATGGCTCATTTTAGTCATAACAAAAACTCTGCATGTTATGTGTTGCCTTGGATTTTGGTTGTGCTGTAACTTATAGAAAGCGGGATTGAATGTTTATTCATTTCCACCTGTATAATATGGACAAAGTGTTTGTTAGGTTTTATACACAGCTTTAATATTCTTATTAAATATGTTTGATTTTTGGGGTGTATTTACACCCATTATTTACACCTATTAAATCATAATTCAGACATAATTCAAACGTTCGTTTTTTAAAAATGTATTTATTTAAATTCAAATGAACGATGAACAGCTTTGTTCAGTGCTCGGCTTGAGCGGTGCGGTAATACGTCATCAAAGTGTGCATATGAGACGAAACTACATTTGTGTGGAATAACCGTCAGATTTTATCAGTGTTTATCTGGAATTTCCTCCCTGTTTCACTTTTAAACTTGTGTTACAGCTCTGGGTTCTGAGAAATGGTTTTTATATTATATTTGTGTTATTTTCAGTGTATAAGTGTCAAAAAAACAACCCTATTATTTTACATAAGCCTAAAATATATGCAATTCCACGGGACCATGGAACGCATTAACAGGTTTCCCATACATCCTTACGGGAAAAAATACCCTGAAACTCAACGCCTTATAAACTTAACGCCAGTCCCAGAACCAATTGACGTTGAGTTTTATGGTACTACTGTACTATAATGTATGGAAGGATGAGGTGGGGTGAGGTGATGTATGTCGGGTTTATTCACAGAATACCCTTTTTTTAGACAGAACTACACCAGTGCCGTGATGCTTTGTTAAAATTTAATAAACTCACAAAATGAAACAAAGATAAAGGAGAAATCTTCAGATATTATATTATTGCTCATTGCCAGAATGAATCCGATACAATAAATTAAACAATGCGTAAAACATTAAATACTGTAATAAAACTGCAGTAACTTCTCTTTTTTACATATACATACAGTATGTAAATACTTTTGAATACACATAAAGCTTAGTACTGCTGGGTTGCAGCTTGTCTCTGTGTAGGTAGTCAGCCATTTCAGATCATGCCCAGTACACAGTAGTACAGCGAGAGTTCATCTCAGTCCAACTCACTCGGTCTATCTTTACAAACTAATTTTAAATGACAGAAGCAGTTGGTGGTAACACTGTTGACAATAATGAATGTCGATTTTACCCTATTTCTAAACAGAGCCTACATATAATACAGCAAATATTCAACCTTAAATCTTTATCTCTTCCTTAATAACTCCATAATTCCATTATGTTTTAATAGCCATGCTGTACGATAAATTACCCCTAGTGGGAATAAATCCTTCATGCAGTGGGTATCTCAAACATATTTGCTCTTTGGTATGTATGGCTTATGTCATGTACTCAATTGTCTTTAACATACAGTATATAGTAAGTAGGGCCTGCTCAGGCACCCGAGTCTTTCTCAGGCATCATTGGCTTGCATACGCATGCAAATCTGCATGCAGTCCTTTCACTACCATGTTCCAAACATTTGTCCTTCTGTCTATTAAATCCACTTCCATCAAAGCAGTATTTTGCAATTTAACCTTGCAATAAATAACCCGTCCTTCTTTTCAGTCTCTTTTTTACTAAAGAGTCCATGATACACCCGGATTAAATCCAGACTATGTCAAGATACTTCAATAACCTCCATACTCCCTGAGAAGCTCGACTGCTTCCTGAGTTTCCCAAAGTCCTCATTACACTGTGTTGTTACGATGCTCTCCTCAAACTGACAGCTTCTCCTTTTGAAATGAGTCTCAACTGAGCTAGTAGAGCTTCCAAATTTCGTAGGATTAACAGAAGGGTCCAGATCTGGACTGAAGAACCATGGGTGATCTTCAGTTGGTGTCACTGGTGTTGTTGCCTGGGCCAGTCCTCTGTGCTTGGTCCAGATGGAAGATGTGCTGAGCGGCAAGCTGAGGAACAAGGTCGACTTCTTGCTGGCGTGATGAGAGGGATCCTGTGCGGCTTGGCGATTCAGGTTCAGGTTGAGAGAAAGAGCTGTAGATGATAACCTCTCAAGAGGACCATTGTCGTTCTGTTCAGATTTTCTTACAGATGAATCCCATGATTCAGACAGACTGGGAATTCTGGGTTTGTCAGATGGAGAGTACAAACATGCCACCCTGCTGCTTTTTGGACTGTCAAGTTTAAAAAGCTTGGGCATGGTTTCTGTGTCCAGTCGGGGGGCATTTGAGCAGGCTTGTCTATGCTGGTTTGATGAATACACAGACTTGAAGTCAAGGTGAAAGGAACATTTGAGCTGATTGTTGTGCAGGATTTGGTCTGTGGACAGATGAAGGCTGCTGAAGTCTCTTTGTATCGAGGTAGGTGATGGTGGCTTGACGTTTACAATTATGGCTTCTTGCTTTCTCTGACAAAGATGTTTGTTATGCTCATTGGTCTGTTCTACAGTCTCTGCGATCTCTTTGACTTCGTCAGACTGGTGAGATGTCGGCCTCAGAGGGTTGCAAGTTAAGGATGTTTTTTGCTTTAGGTCTCGCTCAAACTCCAGGAGCTGCCCCAGGAAGTTAAAGTTAGGAGATATTGAAGGCCGCCGGTCCTTCACAAACCTGCATGAAAAAAAGAAAAGACATTAAAATCATTTAAAAGTAACTGGGGCCCTAAGGGTGGTCAGTCTGGCTTGTTTGTACTTATAAACTTTTGACCTCACAACACATCATTGATTGACTTAATCATGATTACCTGTATGCATCATCTGATGATAAGCACATGGTTTTCATGATGTATGCAATGACGATGGTTGCAGACCGAGAGATTCCGGCCAGACAGTGGACGATAACCCTACTGTTTGAGACCTTGGCCTTGTCTGAAAATCCAGAAAACAGACAGAAACAGAAAAAAACAGCATTAAGTCAGATATCCCCAAGAGTTCTACCATAATTCCAACCTTTATAATTACTGTTAGCAAAAATGTTAAGATATTTTGGGTTAGGTCATCCTTACCAATAAATTCATTTGATTTCTCCAGCCAGGGTAGCAGCTTTTCACAATAGCTGTCATTGACAGGGATGCGAAGGAAGTGGTTCTCGCTGATAAAGTCAGGCTTTGGACAGGTGTTGCTGGCATTTAGAACATAAGTAATGCCATGTTGAGCCATCAGTTCCTTTTAAAATAACCATGGGTTAGAAAATCTCTTAAAAAAAGTAAAACCTCATAGCCGTCATGCTGCTTGGAAGTCATATCAGACTGAAGCATTAGCAAAATGCTCAATGTAAATACAAACAGATTTGAATACACAACTGAAGAAGAAAAAGGGCTATATTGCCTCTTCTTTTCTTTTGTTTATATTTTGTTTATGCATTTTCTCCCCTTTTTTAGCGTGATCAATTGCCCGATTGTGTCATGCTTCCTCTCCACCAATGCCAATCCCCACTCTGATTGAGGAGAACGAAGCTAACCCACGCCCCCTCCAACACATGGGCAGCAGCCGTATGCATCGTATCACCTCCACTTTGACGAGTGCAGTGCAGCTCAGCACTGTGTACGGAGAGACACACCCTGACAGCACTCTTTTCTCATCTCTGTGCAGGCGCCATCAATCAGCCAGCAGAGGTCGTAATTGCATTAGTTATGAGAGAGACCCTATCCGGCTTAATCCCGCTCCTATCTGAACAACAGGCCAATCGTTGTTCATGTGGCTGCTCAGCCCAGCGAGCAGGCAGAGCTGAGATTCGATACAATGTATTCAAGATCCCAGCTCTGGTTCCAGCGTGTGTTTTTACCGCTGCGCCACCTGAGCGGCCTTGCCCCTTCTTTTCTGACATTGAGCCAACACTGGTCCACCACAGTAAAGCTGGTGTTCTATACATAACTATACCAATGTTGGCTTATCAGTGGCTCAGAACTGGTGGTGAAAAACATTTTATAGCAAACTTCAACCCAAGTTTGTCAAAACTGAATTAAAATGACCAGGTAATTTTGGTAACCACTGTTTTGCTAACTAGGTGGTTGCTCCAAGGGAATTTTTGTAAGCCTAAAAATGTATGATGGACAAACCACAATTAAAATTTCTGCACAGGTTTTTTAAAGAACCCTACATTAGCAAATCCTGGTATCATTTTGGTAAACATGGGACAGAGCTATGCCATTTCTTCTGGCTGCAGATGGCTATGTTACTGAGAAGATTCAAACTTGGAACCATAGGTCTCTTAACTGTTGTGGTACTCGATAGGCTGCACAATCCTACACTATTTCAAATATGTTGCATGACGTGTCTAGCCATCTTACCTTATTGAGGACATCTTTTTGGGAGCCCACATAAAGATGAGGCAGTATCCGTGTCAGGCCCAGGTTGGCTACAGGTAGGCACGGTTGGGACAGACTCAGGGCAGGTACGCATGGTGGCTTACCCTCACACACATCTGGGAAGCAGGAGGAAAAGGCAGCAAAGCCCCCTGAAAGAAAATACACAGGCAGCATAAATGACATGGATCAGATAATCTAACAAACAAGATGCATCACTGAAAGTCGACCAAATAAGACCTACATTAAGAAGCACTGTCATTGTTGTACAGTAACAATGGAGGGGCTTTCCTAACATCCTAACACCTGATTATGCAAAATAAAACAAGAGCCATCAGCTTACACACATACACCCAGCTGAGCCTCTGTATCCTGTCAGTCCAATGAGGTTCTGAATACACTAACAGACCCAGAGTTAGATCATTTGATCCTAAGATGTTGAGTGACCTAAAAGTGAACCAATTCAGCTGCATGTTTCTGGGCTGTCAGAGAAATCCAGATTACCTTAAGAAAATCAATACACACATGAAGAGAAAAACTATTTGTGACAATTTGTGAACATAAAGGTCAGATTATTAGTGAGAAGTAGGAGGTTTGGATATTATTAAAACACAAAAGTCTTATTTTGTGGTAAACCAGCGTTTGGCAGTTTATGAGCCTAACACAATGTAAGCAACCGGTCCTCTGGTCTCCTGTATCCTGCATGATCTCATCTCCTCTCACAGAGTCCGGCAACAAACTGTGGGAATGAAGCAGGCCACAAGAACAAACCTCATACATGGGCCAAGGACATACTTTCTAACAAACACACATTGCAGAGATACACTTATTCCCACGTGGCTTTTCCACAAATGGACACGTTCCCAGACTGAACGCAAGAACTGTGTCTGACGTGCATATGAAAATGTGTAAACAACCCTAACTATGCCAAAATGTTGCTAATTTAACCTTATCTAGCCAACAATCCACCTCAAAGAGCAGTTTAACAGCCTGTAATGGTGTTTTTTGGATCTTGGAGCAACACTCATTCCCTACTTTTTTTTTTATTTAGTCACAGTCCCAATTTAGCCCTCACATGGAAATTTGAAAACCCTTATTTAGTGAGAAAGGAAATAAAAAACAGGCAACTACAACATATTCTAGATGTGATTACATAAAGATGTTAGCTGTTTATCTGGAAACACAGTTCCAGTCAGTTTAAATCTGGAAAGTGTTTGTTCAGTTTCCAAGTAGGAGTGGCTGGGAAGAGCAATGACATAATCTCCTCGGGTCTGGAGCACAAGCTTGGCTCTTGATCATTCGCCTCACATTTGCACGCATATGTGAACATTCATAAACAGTTAAGAACCCACACAGGGCAAGTTTATTGAAATAACAAGCCTGCACAAATACACCTGAATGGGTGCAGAATGGTGGGAAGGTGTAAGGAAAGTGACTGGATATGTAAACAAAGGCAGAACAGAAAGAGAATGAAACAAACAGTGGCACAGGGCAATTAGGCATGAAAGAACAGATGAGCTCAGGATGAAGTAAGGTTTTGTAAGAAGATACATGTGACTGAGAATGAGAACATGCTGAAGCCTGATATCCTCTTTTACTCGCTTCTTCAGACATCCTTTCAGCCAGTAACTCATTCATTCACTGTTCACTTCTTATAATGGGAAGTCTTTTCGTTCTCTTGGTGTCTGTGGTTTTTTATGACATCATCCTGACATGTAGATAAGCATGAGTCGAAATGGCTTTTTTCACAGTGGCTCATAAATACCATCATGACAGGCGCTGACACTAACTGCCCAAGAATTACGCAAACCTTGTCCATCGCACGCAAACCTGCTCCTCTTAAGCCAGGATTTCACAGGTTGATGCAAAAAACCTCAAGCTGGTGCAAGGGTGAAAACTGTGTATTCCTAAGTACTGTCCTTTGATAATGAGACACGTATTCCGGTAATACTGGCGCACCAGAATGTCCAGAGTGCATAGAAAGGTCATGATGATGTTCAAAGGGGTAAACCATTTAACAATTTGGAATATTTTTAATATGATAAGGCAACTGGTGGCGTCCAGCATTGTATCAGTCCTTCTGGATACATTTTATCTTGAGTAAAAAAGTAATTTCTGCACCTTTGAAGATCCCTCACACATAGCCAATCATGTCTGTGTAGACGCTTGGCTGGCTCATAGCACTGCTGAGATTCAGCCCTGGATCTAACTGGTGGTGGGCTACTATAATATCAAAAAAGGAGGCTAGCATTTGTTTCTCTAGTTTTGCCATCATGTCAAGCAATCACTAGCTTTTTACAATGTCAAGCTAGAACAATTGGAGCTACCTGGATAATGTGAAAAAAAATCAATAATTTAAAGTCACCCAGTCACCTTGACTTACCTACTTTTAGACAAGATGTCTAGGAAAAGGTGGGTAAATGAAGGTATGTAAGGAAAGTCCTGATCCATTATTACAGCTGTGTGTCTGGCCCTTTAAAAGCTCAGCTCAAGGCCTGTCTGTTTCTCACTATTAAAAGCAACTGCCAAGCTGTATGACATCATCGCTCAACACATGGGTGGCCACGGGCAGTCTCTGAGCTACACACACACACACACACACACACACACACACACACACAACAAGCACTTACATCAAACCAGTTTTGGCTAACACCTGGTTCTGCCATTGCACGACTAGCTGGCCTGACTTTTGAAGGGATTACGTAGGGCCAATGCTTCCACAAATAAAGAGTCACAGTGAGAACATGCAGACACTCAGATATGACTGGATAATGCAGATGCCAGTGTAAAAAAGGGAGCATAATTGTCTTGTCTTGTAGTAATCACTGTAAGATACTGAACAATACATCATCGTCTGTAGTAATCATGAGTATTTGACAGACAAAACCAGACTAATTTAATCCTAATTCCATTATGTGAAGACCCATTTATATAATTCCAAACATATGATCACATGATCAGAGCTGTTTATCGTTACTGGAAATAGATTTTGATGTCACAGTGGGTCATGTTGCAGGTTTCTATTCTTTTAGACTGGACATTCAACTTATACTGAAATTGGTGGGTGAAATGTTTAATGTGGACATACTGTATAGATTCTAATATCCAATCCAACTTGCTGAAATGACTATGTGTTTTAACTGTTATTAGTACATATGCACAGTGCATTTTTAAAGGAAGGCAAAGCATTCTACTAAAACTGACCTGAGCCCTCAGTTAATATTAAGCCATAACCAAAAAACTATTATTTAAATAATACAGTATATTATAGTTCCAGCATTCAGGTTCATGGTGTGTCTGGAATCAAACACCCTGTATAGTGCATTCGTCTATCACGGGGAACACTGCCACATTCGTTAACTCGCACCTAAGGGTTATTTAAAGCACCCATCATGTTTTTGGGTAAGGCAGTATTTAAGTTATTGCTTAGCAGCTAATATGCACACTCACAACAATCCAAGGCTAAATATGTTCATAAGAGTGTGTGTGTGTGTGTGTGTGTGGGGGGGGGGTGTATGTGTGGTTGTATGCATGTAGGGGTGATGAGGTTACATGCCAACCCAGACAAGTAAAGGCACATTCAGAGTGATAGAATGACACCATGTCAGTCATGCCATGCCACAAATCACTGGTCATTCAGTATGTGGGAATAGCTAATTAATCTGATATGCTGCAACAATGCTGGTTTTATTTTTAGGTGGAATAACAACAGATTATGTGTAGCTATATAAAACATGCACTAAATGTTAAATGACTACTAAAGGAATGCTCTTACATTTAGTCACTGCATTTTCACATACAATAATGTCCATATTTCCACTGTATAAAAAAATTAATGTAAAACCTGTGAACATGTTTACAGAAAATGAACACTATTTCTTGTGTTGTTTTATCTAACCTCTGGACACTGAAACAACATTGTAGTAACGGTCTCATAGTATCCAGAATCTGGGTCTCGAAGTATCAAGAAACAGGGAATTCTATGTTTTATAATATACATGTGCAAACTCTTCCCTCTAAAAAAGTAGTCCCCTCTCAAAAAGAAAAATAATTTAAACTTTACGCTTCATTTACTGCCCAAAAAGTACTAACGAATTCCTGAACATGGTCTCAGGTTTACTGCTGGGCAGATATAGCCATAAGGCTTTTACAAGATCTTTATTGTTTATTCATTCACTCAATCATTTGTAAATCTATCTATCAAATGTATTGTTGTAACACGGACCGTAACTGCAGGAGCACCCTGAGGAACCCCACACAGACTCAAGGACAACATGCCAAATTCCTCACAGTCAGTCACTAAAGACAGGTACATAGCCAAGGTCCTCGGGACCCACTTTGCTGTGCGACACCCACTTTTCCAGCTGTGCCACTATGTCGTCATTATTTATTAAAAAGAAATATTTTCACAACATGAAATAAATTGCATGCCATGCACCATGCTTAGTGCCAGTTCATAACTTTGAATAATGAGAGAGAAAAGTGTAAAGGATTCGATTGCTATTGTGAACACAGAGAAAGATTATGTCTCATTACTAGGTCTAGTAGTTCATGTGAACAGACATTGTGTGCAAATGTGTGAATGTGAGTGTGCAGATAAAAGTACAGACTGGATTAAAGCAGGTTTATCTTGTACACTGTAGTAAAGAATACTGAGAAAGAACAAAACATTAAGAGGCTCCTCTGTTGAAGAAGGAAGTAAATGAGATATGAGATATGTATACACACTTTTCTTGCAAATGCATTTCTTGCATTGTTTTTTTTTAGCTGCGCTATGATATTAGGGGATACTTAAAATGCATAAAATGATTTGTCAGAATTAAAAAATGCAGTTTATTAATGTGCATGTAATAAAAAATAGTTAACATTATTTGTTATGTAAATAAATGAATAAATGCCAGTAAATGTCACAAGACTGTATATAAAAGAAACTAATTAAGCTGGCATAAAAATTTGGTCACTTGCTTACTTTATGCATCCACCTTTATTCCTTCTTTATTCATTCATTCACAACTTTACTAGATCAACCACTTATTCACTTTATTCACTCATGTACAGTTAATTGACTTATGTATGTCATATCATCCAGCTTTTAATCAAGATTTGATTGCTTTGTAATTGCAAAGTCTCTTACTTGCTTGTTTCATATCGTGATATCTGAATTAAAACATCAAATCACCCATTTTTTGCACCCATTTGCATTGATGTAAGAAAATAGGTGGATGAACGTCATTCATAACTTGCTCCCCTATAACTTAAATAGCTTAGTTCTTCATTCACTCATTAACTATTCAGCCATGCATCAACACTCACATGCATTGCTGTAAACACTCACTTGCACTCTCACTCTTTCTCATTTCTCATTGAATTCTCACTCACCTCGGAGCTCTCGTCCTTCTTTGATGGATACATTGGACACTCAGTTAAAAAGTGCAGCTCATTCTCTAAAGTGTTGTTATTAAACTGTGTACACATTCTTTGTTCTGTAGGTAGCCAAGATTTCTTACTGCACATTTTATAGTGTTTCTTACAGAGTCTGTATTTTTTGTGACATACATACATATACATATGTACAGTATACATACATAGTGGTTTTTACAGTGGATTTCCCATATCTGATTGTACATTGGACACTCAGTTAAAAGGTGCAGCTCATTCTCTATAGTGTTGTTATTAAACTGTGTACACATTCTTTGTTCTGTAGGTAGCCAAGATTTCTTATTGTGTATTTTATAGTGTTTCCTATAGAGTATGTTTTTTTTTGTAGTTCTGTGTTTTATATTCACTGTACTCACTGTACACTCACATGCATTCTCATGTAAACACTCACTTGCACTCTCACTCTTTCTCATTGAATTCTCACTCACCTCGGAGCTCTCGTCCCTCCTTGATGCGTCGCACGCGCATCTTCAGCTTCATCTCGCTCTCGTGCATGTCTGTCCACAACGGAGGAGCTATCACCACGTCCACCGGCATCCAAACCCACTCACCAAGTGCACTCTTCTACTAGCACTGTAGAGCCTAAAAGCATTAAAACCCGTCGCTCAGAAGTGAGATCTGACTGTTCACAACTCTGTTTGCTACAGTAGATGTCTGATGCAGCTGCACTTCTGACTGTCTGTTCCAAACTGAGTTAAACTGAAAGTGTCCTCCCACTGTTCTCCTCAAACCTCCTCCCTCCCTCTCTCACTGTATTCCCTCCCTCCATCTCACCTCTCTCTCTCTCTCTCCCTCTCTCTCACTATTCAGTATCCAAAGAGCTTCATAAGCATGACGTATTATTTATGTATTTATTTATTTATCACGATTTTAACGTAATGTTTTACACTTTGGTTACATTCATGACAGAAACTGTAGTCACTCCTTACACAAGATTTATCAGTTCACAAGTTTAATGTCAAACACAGTCATGGACAATTTTGTATCTCCAATTAACCTGACTGCATGTCTTTGGACTGTGAAAGGAAACTGGAGCTCCTGGAGGAAACCCACACAGACACATAGAGAACATGCAAACTCCACACAGAAAGGATGGAACCCAGGACCTTCTTGCTGTGAGGCAGTGTCCATCCGTCTATCTATCTATCTATCTATCTGTCTGTCTGTCTGTCTGTCTGTCTGTCTGTCTGTCTGTCTGTCTGTCTATCCGTCTATCCGTCTATCCATCTATCTATCTATCTATCTGTCTGTCTGTCTGTCTGTCTGTCTGTCTGTCTGTCTGTCTGTCTGTCTGTCTGTCTATCTATCTATCTATCTATCTATCTATCTATCTATCTATCTATCTATCTATCTATCTATCCGTCTATCCATCTATCTATCTATCTATCTATCTATATTTTTGTTGGAAATGGTGAGGGCAAGAGGAGTACTAATTGGTCATGTCGGTTTTAGCTCCATCTGATTTCTACCTTTTTGGACCGCTCATATGTATACATACATAGGGGTTTTCACAGTATATTTCCCATATCTAAGCTATATAGCATACATTAAACAGTTAAGAGGTGACATACATATGTATACATACAAAGAGGTTTTTACAGAAGATTTCCCATATCTGATTGTACATTGGCCACTCAGTTAAAAAGAGCAGTTCATTCTCTATAGTGTTGTTATTAAACTGTGTACACATTCTTTGTTCTGTAGGGAGCCAAGATTTCTTATTGTGTATTTTATAGTGTTTTTTACAAAGTCTGTATTTTTTGTAGTTCTGTGTTTTATATTCACTGTACTCACTGCATTTACAGTTTTTCTCAGTCGATTTGGTTCATTTTTTCAGATCAGAATTGAAATTCTCAAAACTGTTCATTCAATCTCCACATCTCCTTGTCACTTGTGCAGATCATAATAGCATTTCTCATTGTGTTTCACATTTTGCAAATGCTTTTGTACATTCATGCAAATGGTCATGTACAATTGTCTGCAGTTTTTTGCATTATCAATTGCTTATGTCATGTTTATCAAAATGTGTTCTACTGATTGTCTGTTGAATTGTCTTACCCTCCAAAACATTTAGGCTTTGGGTCATTGCCTAGGTCATTACATGCAAAAGTGCTGAACATGTTGTCATTATCTCTCAGGCACAATATGTACATTTATATGAAACTTTTTTGGTAAATTTTGGTAATTTATCATAAGTTGATTAAATTGTTCTCAGGTGAATCTTGGCTTTCAGTTAAGAAGGGGAATTTGTGAAGGTTTAGATCAACCAATGGTCAAACAGCTCTCAACCATAGGTCAGAGGTACATCTCATGAACCTTCAATTGACAAACATATATGGACACAAAACATTGCAATGTCACAAAGTCTCACAATGGAAAGACAAGGCCGTGTACAGGGTGAACAGCCAAGAAGAGGGGTAAGGCTGTGTGGTGGAAGGCTGAGGGGACAAAACAGAGGAAGAGGTAGGAGAGTCCATGCCACTCTAACACCATCAGGCAATGGTTTGCCATTCATTATAGAATGCTGATGGAATTCCTCCCACCCTACTCCCTATTCCTGAACCCAATTAAGGAGTTCTTCTCAGCCTGGAGATGGAAGGTGTACGATCACCAGCCGCACACCCAGATGAACCTGCTGACTGCCATGGATGCAGGCACTCCAGGAGATTCTTTCCACACTGCATTGCAAGGGAAGATATCCAGTGTGACGTGGATGAAAACATGTGGCCCAACAGAGAGGAGCGTCAGGATGTATAGAAAAGAAAGCACTATAATTCCTTAAGTTGTTGTCTCAGGTTTTTTTGAATGTTTAAAGTAAGTTTTTAATTTTGTAGTTTTTTCTTTGTGTTATAGAGTGCCAAATAGTTGTCTGTCTTTCCTGAATTTCTATCTGATTTTTTTGTCAACAAATTGCAGTGCGAACAATACAGTAAAAGAATATTACTGTATAAATTTGATTCCAGTCCAATTTCTTGCTGTCAGTCTCCCACATACAGTCATGTGTAACTTTGTGTTCTGTGTAAGTTTGTATTTTGTGTGTAACACAAACCGTTTCAATTGATATGCCACAGAATGTGCAGCGTTCTTGTAATCAAAAGCTTAGCTAGTTTCCATCAGAATATACTTACAGTGTACACTGTTGCACTGACAACATGACTAAGTATTTTTACTGCCTTGTTCATAGGCAATGACACACAGACTAGACATTCTAATGGCACTGACAAGTTGATTGACATAAATATTTGCTTTTGAGGCAAAAACAAAGAATTGTGAGCGAGGTACATGCTTTTGCAGGTATTTCATTGAGTTTTGCTGTTTGCACTAACTGTTTTGAGAAATGCACTTGTTGTGATGCCAATGTAAATTATGATGTGAGAAATGTACCAAATCGACTGAGAAAAACTGTAATGTTGGTTTACAGCTGATTAATCCTGCATTTTTATTTGTGCTTGGGTTTGTCTAATAATTAGCTTGATTCTGATGTAATCTGGTGTATTCTGATTGAGTTAAGGTAAAGGCTGGTGCTATTGTCATGTTGAGTCTGTGTGTTTGTTTGGTATTGGGCTGTGATTGTGTATTGCTAGTGTGTGATTGTGCACTGTATCTGTGTGTATGTGCTGTGTAGTGTCCTTAAGTGTTTGTGCAGTGTCTGTGTGTGTTTGTGTAGTCCTTAAGTGTTTGTGCAGTGTCTGTGTGTGTTTGTGTAGTCCTTAAGTGTTTGTGCAGTGTCTGTGTGTGTTTGTGTAGAGTCCTTAAGTGTTTGTGCAGTGTCTGTGTGTGTTTGTGTAGAGTCCTTAAGTGTTTGTGCAGTGTCTGTGTGTGTTTGTGTAATGTCTGTGTGTGTTTGTGTAGTGTCCTTAAGTGTTTGTGCAGTGTCTGTGTGCATTTGTGTAGTGTCCTTAAGTGTTTGTGCAGTGTCTGTGTGCATTTGTGTAGTGTCCTTAAGTGTTTGTGCAGTGTCTGTGTGTGTTTGTGTAGAGTCCTTAAGTGTTTGTGCAGTGTCTGTGTGTGTTTGTGTAGAGTCCTTAAGTGTTTGTGCAGTGTCTGTGTGCATTTGTGTAGTGTCCTTAAGTGTTTGTGCAGTGTCTGTGTGTGTTTGTGTAGAGTCCTTAAGTGTTTGTGCAGTGTCTGTGTGTGTTTGTGTAATGTCTGTGTGTGTTTGTGTAGTGTCCTTAAGTGTTTGTGCAGTGTCTGTGTGCATTTGTGTAGTGTCCTTAAGTGTTTGTGCAGTGTCTGTGTGTGTTTGTGTAGAGTCCTTAAGTGTTTGTGCAGTGTCTGGGTGTGTTTGTGTAATGTCTGTGTGATTGTGTAGTGTCCTTAAGTGTTTGTGCAGTGTCTGTGTGTGTTTGTGTAATGTCTGTGTGATTGTGTAGTGTCCTTAAGTGTTTGTGCAGTGTATGTGTGTGTTTGTGTAGTCCTTAAGTGTTTGTGCAGTGTCTGTGTGTGTTTGTGTAATGTCTGTGTGATTGTGTAGTGTCCTTAAGTGTTTGTGCAGTGTGTGTGTGTTTGTGTAGTCCTTAAGTGTTTGTGCAGTGTCTGTGTGTGTTTGTGTAATGTCTGTGTGATTGTGTAGTGTCCTTAAGTGTTTGTGCAGTGTCTGTGTGTGTTTGTGTAGTCCTTAAGTGTTTGTGCAGTGTCTGTGTGCGTTTGTGTAGTGTCTGTGTGTGTTTGTGTAGAGTCCTTAAGTGTTTGTGCAGTGTCTGTGTGTGTTTGTGTTGCACTTACATCTTCAGCTTCATCTAACCCCCATTTACATCTGTCCACAATCTCTCTCTCTCTCTCTCTCTCTCTCTCTCTCTCTCTCTCTCTCTCTCTCTCTCTCTCTCTCTCTCTCTCTCTCTCTCTCTCTCTCTCTCTCTCTCTCTCTCTGAATGAGCTCACAGGCTGGAGCTGCACACAGGCTAGTGTTCAGCATTAGCTCATGTGTAAGGCATGTAACCACATTCCTGACTCACCACACAAATATGCAGCCGCCACTTTGCTTAAGAGCTGAACAGATCCTACGCTGGACACTCAACAGTGCTTGGGTGTCGATTCGGTGTTTGTACAAGCACAGGGTGTAGATGTTCTTCTAATCAACAAAGCAACTCTGCTGTGTTTTACAGTGCACACTGTGTTTATGTACAAATCCATACATTACACAATTAGTGCACTTGGTGCAAACTGAATTAGCACATATTCTGACTGACTGTGGTTTAAGAGCAAATATTCAGCATGACTCACCACCACAAAACACACAATCCAGTTTCTTAGTCATTGTCATTGGATTATGAATAAGCCTTTAATGATTGTACAGAATTTACACTGATTCACTGAAATGTATCATATCAGTGTCATCACAGTGGAACCACTTTTATTAACATCAAAAAGATTTTAAATGAACACCGACATCTATAAAATGATTCACATAAGATGATATTCAGTATAAACGAGTACATTTTGGAATAAAAACATTAAAATACTTTTCAGTCGTGAAGCTGCAGACCAATAAAACTGAGCATGTACTGTATATTTTATGTATATTTATAATAAAATAATGCCAAAATAATTTAATAACAGACATTAATATCAATATTTATTTAAAGATAATTTATTAAAATATTAAAATTTACCAATGCTTTATTATCCTGATCATAGCAGCAGTGAGTCCAATTATATATCGTATAATATATTAATATACTGTATATAAGTCATTATGGTCTTGAGATTTTTAATGATTTTTGCAACTGTTCTGTGTCTATGATTAAAATTAGACTAGATTTAGACTAGAATTAGAAACTAAATGACTTTACATAATTTTTCACTCCCACAATTTGATGTATATTATTTATCCAACAATCTATGTTTGCCAAACAAAGTAATATTTAATTCAATTAATGTTTTGTAATCCAGTGTTAGATCAAAAACAGTTCATGCTTAGCTCTTGTTGTGAACTAAGCTGCCCCTTCACCATCGGCTACCTTCTTTCTGGTTCAGGTTCTAGTTTTAATAGAAAGGCTGTAAATAGAAATGAGTAAAGCAGCCGTAGATAGCAGCTATTTTGGTGGGTGGAGGATGAGAGGGAACACAGCTCATCCTGTACACAGATACAATAACAATACCTATTCAATCAGAGCTAGGTCATTGACACACACATACAGACTCACACACCCATACACACACACAGAGAGAGATACAAACACACCTACACACTCTTGCATGCACACCTACTATATAGGTATTGTTATTGCAAAGACAAAACATCTGGGAGCAACAACAGCTCAGCTGTAAAGCAGTAAGCTCACAGAATGAGAAAATAGAAGCGTGCATGACATAAACTGGTCCCGTTTTGGTTATAATACTCTGTAGAACTTTTCAAACTGCCACTTCATGTAATATTAGCACAGAAGCTATTCACTAAAATGTAATCACCTTGTACAATGCCTGGCGACCACTGAATTAATGTAAAGCACATCACAACAAGTGGACTCTGGACACACAAATCATGGTTTATCACCTGACTGGGTTGGCAGATGACAGGACAACATGTTGAAATGAAGGCATAATAAAAGTGTTTAATAGTTAGTTACATTGATATAGATAAAGCATTTTATGACATTCTAGGCTAATACAAATCACACATTCTTACACGACAATATAATGCACTACCACCATTATGGTAACAGTTTAGAGAAGGCTATTTTTTGTTTTAGTCAAAATTTGAAGAAATCTAACCGACAAGTTACAAAACTATAAAGAAATTCTGCCTGGTTTGGTCAGAAGGAACTCGGCTCAGAAGTTTGACCTCAACCCCATTCAAATATTTGGAATTTGTCATTTGTGACCATGACTTGTGTGGCTGACATCTGTGGCTGGCTTTTCTAACGCTTTTGTGGATGAGTAAAAGTAAATCCCTGCAATCACGTTCCAAATTCCAATGAAAAGCCATTTCATAAGAGTAGACTCTGTTATAGAAGTGGGACTGATTCATTTTAATGCTTATTCAATTCGTACTAAATATAGAGTGAACCACCAGGTGGCAGTAATTGAAAACGTTTGTGTGTGTGTGTGTGTGTGTGTAGTGTAGTGTTGTAGTACTGGGCAGGACAGGATGATATAAATCACACATTCTTGCACAGTGAAGTAACTTCTTATGTAGCTACTCTCGTTTTCTCATAGTATTACTATCTATGTATGGCACTGACAGTGTGAATAAAATGTTCTAGAAATGTTCTTGCAGTTTACTTTCACATAAATACTGCAAACTGTGTAAATACATTTTATATTAATAATATAAAATTATATATACATATTATTGTTCATTCAGAATAAATTTTTCTGCAATGCTTTTGGTCCACGTGTTTTCTTAGATAGAAGGGTCCAGCAATGCAACCCAAAATCTAATCTAAATAAACCCCTGTGGTAAAAGGAGTATGTGGCTTGGTATGTGATTGTGTTTTTTGTACTGAACCTATTTAAATAGAAAATTTCTACTATATAAATCAGGTGTTCATTCATTTTTACAGCTTAACGTTCTTATAGTGTGAAAATATAGATTTTTATGTTGTATTTAGGATCATTCTTGTGATGCATTACTTAATTACCACCACTACACACCACCTTTATCCTGCTCTGCAACATTCCGCCCTTTTGGAGAGAAACATGACTTGACTGTAGAACACAACACTGCATCAAATCTAATTTATGTCAGGGTACAGGGTGCCAAAACCTTTGCTGCAGTATATACACTGATCAGCCATAACATTAAAACCACCTCCTTGTTTCTACACTCACTGTCCATTTTATCACCTCCACTTATCATATAGAATCTCTTTGTAGTTCTACAATTACTGACTGTAGTCCATATGTTTCTCTGCATGCTTTCTTCAATAGTCAGGACCCCAGCAGGACCACCACAGAGTAGGTATTATTTAGGTGGTGGATCATTCTCAGCGCTGCATTGACACTGACATGGTAGAGGTTTGTTAGTGTGTGTTGTGCTGGTATGAGTGGATGAATTTTTAAACACGTCACTGTCCCTGCTGGACTGAGAATAGTCCACCAACCAAAAATATATCCAGCCAACGGCGCCCCGTGGGCAGCGTCCTGTGACCGCTGATGAAGGTCTAGAAGATGACCAACTCAAACAGCAGCAATAGACGAGCGATCGTCTCTGACTTTACATCTACAAGGTAGACCAACTGGGTAAGAGTGTCTAATAGAGTGGACAGTGAGTGGACACAGTATTTAAAAACGCTGCTGTGACTGATCCACTCATACCAGCACAACACACACTAACACACCACCACCATTTCATTGTCACTGCAGTGCTGAGAATGATCCACCACCTAATTAATACCTGCTCTGTGGTGGTACTGTGAGGGTTCTGACCATTGAAGAACAGGGTGAAAGCAGGCTAAAATGGTACACAGAGAAAAAGATGGACTACAGTCAGTAATTGTAGAACTTTAAAGTGCTTCTATTTGGTAAGTGAAGCCGATAAAATGGACAGTGAGTGTAGAAACACGGAGGTGGTTTTAATGTTATGGCTGATCACTGTAAATACCAATGTAGTAACAGAAAAAAACCCCATAATATTCATAATTTAAATTGGGCATTTAGTGAATTTCTAGCTTCATAACCTAAAAACATAGAAGTCTAGCATCTAGGGGAACAACATTCAGTACCCCTACCCTGTTCCTAAATCTCTTTCTGTCAATGACATCAGCCAGCAGTAATGATGCGATGCTCCATCCATCACTTTGCAGCGCCAGTCTGCTCTGATTTACCACCAGCAGGTGAAATCTGCCTCACACATATGCAGCACTGTGCTCCTGTGTTGACAGCACTAGTTGTCAGGGCACTGGCAACAAGCAATTAATATGTAATTACATCAGTGAGGTGGCGAGTCGGCCAGGAGTGGTGCATCACCTCATGGAGTTGGAGTTTTATGAGATAGGACTGACTCGTCCAGAAACACACTGTTTTGGTCAGGACCTCAGTGCACTACCAAATCTAGACAACAGTTATGCAAATATTACATCATGTAAAAAAAACAACCCCTTAAATCCAGAAAAAAATTGGGATGTCATGTGAAACCCAACACATTTTTTTCACCTCTATTTTATTTATGCATCTTCTCCCATTTTCTCCCAATTTAGTGTAGTCAATTTGTCTTCCGCTGCTCGGGATCCTTGATTGCAGTGGAGGAGGGTATATTGCTGCTCACGCCTCCTCCGAACCGTGTGCAGCCCTTAGCGGAACCTTTTTTCACCTATGCACTCTGCACAGGCGCCTCTCTATCTGCCAATCAGGGTCCTTACACAGCGTTTGACGACCCCACCCACATAGTCCGGTCATCCCGCTCTAGCAGAACCGTGTCTGTTGCAGGCACTGCCAATTATGCCTGCTAGATGGCGCCCAGCCACATAGTCCGGTTATCCCTCCCTAGCAGAACTGTGTCTGCTGCAGACACTGCCGATTATGCCCGCTGGATGGCGCCTAGCCAACCGGTGGCAACCGAGGAGTTCAGAATCTTGCGCTGGTGTGCTAGCAGAATATCCCGCTGTGCCACTTGGGCGCCACGAAACCCAACACATTTGGAAGAAAAGTTTGGACTGAGGCAATTTAAGACTAGGAATGCTTAAAGATGTGATGCTTGGGTATACAAGAACCATTCAGGAAAATTTAATTAATTCAACAGTTCACAAATAACATCTCTTAAATCTACAGTGATTATAGTTGTAGCAAGCCCACCTGCATTATTCGAGTTGGCTGGCAGTTGGAGTTGGGTGGAGGCAGATTGATATCTTTCAACTGCACTTCAAAAGCATTCTCTGCACCTAAACAGGCTTTACTTGTTTTATCAGTGGTTGGCTCTTTATAAGAGACCTCGTAACACAGCTCTTTGCTGAGTCCTTTGTTTTTATGACTTTCTGCCTGTTTGTCTGGGTGTCTGCTTGTGTGGTTCTGTTTGTGGTTAGTTTGGCTAATATGCCAGGCTCAAGGTTGGACTCAATGACCAATTGTTAGGTTCTGTGGCGTCAGGGGAATGTGCCATCTCTCCCTGACGCCACAGGCCTTACAGAGCAGTAAACGAGCTGGCTGAAATACCTGGCCAGCTCGTTAGGGCGAATGCGCTGCAGCTGTGTCCTGTGCCTTCCCCTATTTAAGGGATAGGCGCAGAGCTGCAGCCGTCGCATCTACTGCGTTTGTTGGCCTTTTTCTTTCTTTCAGTTTGTTTGGCACTGCGGTGCCCTTTTATGTTTTTTTATTTTGTTTTATCTCTAGATTGTGCCGCCGCACTGTGCCGCCGCCGCTGTGCCGCTGCCGCCGGGCCACCGGTATTGGGGCGCCACCAGGCCGCCGCCGCCGCCAAGCTGCCGCCATTTGAGGCGCCGCTGTCGTGCCGCCGCCGCCGCCTGGTCGCTGCCTTCAGGTCGCCGTCGGGCCGCTGCCGCCGAGCCGTCGAGCCGCCGTGCCGCCGCCACCATGAGATCCTGTTAACGCGCCCAGAGGAACGCGATCCCCTCCCAGCGTAAACCGCTGGTGACAGCGTCGCGTTCCGCCGTCTGGAGCGCTATTACAGCGGCCACTTCCCAGCCAACTTGGCTGGTGACAGCGCCGCTGTGTTTTGTAGCGTAATGACGCGGTTGCGTTCCAGCAATCCTTGCTGCCGACCGTAACACCCGGGCTTGTAAAAAGCCCGTGTTTTTTCCCCCTTCTCCGGCCAACAGCGCGAGGTTTTCCACCTCGCGAACCCGGTCGCTTCACCTCTTTAGTGCTGGGAGCGGTTTTGCTTTCAGCGCTGCTGTGGCAGGCTGCGTTAGCTCCCAGCCAGGAGGTGAGCGACCAGGGTTCGCGCCTCGCGCTTCCCCTTTTTGTTATTTGTGTTATTCTGTTTATTTTCTTGTATATTGTGTTTATTATTTAGTAAATAAAACCCTTTATCCAACTTCCTCTGCATCCTTGGGTCCTGCCTCCCCGAATCATAACACCAATAACCTATCTAGTTTCCTTCTTGGGTCTTTGACAAGAGCTTGAGTTGTTACTCACTGATGGATTTTCAGTGTTTCTGGCGATTGCTGGACGTTCAGTGATTATGCTTCTGTGTGGAAGCCTGGCCTCTGTATTCTCTTGCATATTCTTTCAGGTCAGGCATTTTCCCCCTGAGATTTCACAGCTGTTTAGTGACAGTATTGTTATACACTGATCAGCCATAACATTAAAACCACCTCCTTGTTTCTACACTCACTGTCCATGTTATCAGCTCCACTTACCATATAGAAGCACTTTGTAGTTCTACAATTACTGACTGTAGTCCATCTGTTTCTCTGCATGCTTTTTAAACCTGCTTTCACCCTGTTCTTCAATGGTCAGGACCCCCACAGGACCACCACAGAGCAGGTATTATTTAGGTGGTGGATCATTCTCAGCACTGCAGTGACAATGACATGGTGGTGGTGTGTTAGTGTGTGTTGTGCTGGTATCAGACACAGCAGCGCTGCTGGAGTTTTTAAATACCATGTCCACTCAATGTCCACTCTTTTACAGACTCCTACATATTTGGTCCACCTTGTGATGTAAAGTCAGAGACGATCGCTCATCTATTGCTGCTGTTTGAGTTGGCCATCTTCTAAACCTTTATCAGTTGTCACAGGACGCTGCCCATGGGGAACTGTTGGCTGGATATTTTTGGTTGGTGCACTATTCTCAGTCCAGCAGTGACAGTGAGGTGTTTAAAAACTCCAGCAGCGCTGCTGTGTCTTATCCACTCATACCAGCACAACACACACTAGCACACCACCACCATGTCAGTGTCACTGCAGTGCTGAGAATGATCGACCACCCAAATAATACCTGCTCTGTAGTGGTCCTGGGAGAGTCCTGACCATTGAAGAACAGGGTGAAAGGAGGCTAACAAAGCATGCAGAGAAACAGATGGACTACAGTCAGTAATTGTAGAACTACAAAGTGCTTCTATATGGTAAGTGGAGCTGATAAAATGGACAGTGTGTGTAGAAATAAGGAGGTGGTTTTGGTTGAGTACCCTGCAACTGGGTTCTACCTGTTGTAACATTGCAGGTGTGTGGGAACATCTGGTTCCTTTAGTCCAAAGAATAATAGGACCATCCAGATTGCTGCCAGTCTGTGTAATGGGGTGGTGAGCACCTTGAACAGAGGTGCCATATGTTAGCCTGTAGCTGAGAAGATATTTAGTTAAACCCAAGATGTTATATGTAGGAAAATAAAATAAAACGTACGAAGAATAAAACCCAGATTGGATATAGTGGTTACTGGATATGAATAAATAAATAGAAATATTTTTTGATAACAAGGATAAACTATGGGTTTACCACAGAGCTAAATACTGTCTTGTCTCATTTATAGTTTAAAAGTACCAGTCAAAATGCAGCACTGCTTTGTAAAAGCCTTCTGGAAATGCCTCTTATAAAGGTATACATATTTTTTCCTTCTGTGGAGAAAGTTTCCAGCCAGCACAGTCCTGGGTGAAAGGTGTAAGAATGCAGTAAGATTGTTTGTACAGTGAGGAATGTGTGTGTACAAATCTGTAGAAGAACATAAATGGGTGGTGGTCCATTCATAGCAGACGTTTCTTGTGCGTGTGAGTGAGGTGGGCCACCAAACTAAGGAAATAAACAAACTATCTAATAGTGTTAGCTTGACTATAAAGGTCACATTCTTCGAGTTCCAAATTTAGCAAATCAGTCACACAATAGAGGATATCATGAAGCAAGAGGAAATAAGTTCCTAGCTCGAAAAATATGGCCAGGGAGTTATCAGTATTTTGGTATTATACACTGATCAGCCATAACATTAAAACCACCTCCTTGCTTCCACACTCACTGTCCATTTTATCAGCTCCACTTACCATATAGAAGCATTTTGTAGTTTTACAATTACTGACTGTAGTCCATATATTTCTCTACATACTTTTTTTAACCTGCTTTCACCCTGTTCTTCAATGGTCAGGACCCCCACAGGACCACCACAGAGCAGATATTATTTAGGTGGTGGATTATTCTCAGCACTGCAATGGCACTGACATGGTGGTGGTGTGTTAGTGTGTGTTGTGCTGGTATGAGTGGATCAGACACAGCAGTGCTACTGGAGTTTTTAAACACCGTATTCTCTCACTGTCCACTCTATTAGACACTCCTACCTACTTGGTCCACCTTGTAGATGTAAAGTCAGAGACGATCGCGCATCTATTGATGCTGTTTGAGTTGGTCATATTCTAGACCTTGATCAGTGGTCACAGGACACTGCCCACAGGGCAGCGCTTCTGTGTCTTATCCACTCATACCAGCACAACACACACTAACACACCACCACCATGTCAGTGTCAATGCAGTGCTGAGAATGATCCACCACCTACATGATACCTGCTCTGTGGGGGTCCTGACCATTGAAGAACAGCATGAAAGGGGGCTAACAAAGTATACAGAGAAACTGATGGACTACAGTCAGTAATTGTAGAACTACAAAGTGATTTTATATGGTAAGTGGAGCTGATAAAATGGACAATGTGTGTAGAAACAAGGAGGTAGTTTTAATGTTATGGCTGATCGGTGTATGTAAGCATGAATTACTATGTATGCACATAATATTAGTAAACAATGCAATGTCAATTTTCCTTACCCAAATGTCTTAAGCTCAAACAACTCAATATTAGAGTAGGGATACAGTTTACATATACAGTATTTATCTAAATACATTAAGTTAAATTTTTTTAATCAGCTTTAAAATGTTTGTTTAGTCGAAGGCATAGATCTGTAGTCCTAAACAAATCTTTTTATTTGTTATTTTGTCATTGTGCACAGCATACAGTGACCAACTAATTTATCTACTGCTAATGGTACTCCAGAAAAAAGCTACATAGATACACTTGATACTAACGTAAAAAAGCCTTTTGCTGCTATTTTGCCAGTTTACCATTTCAAATAAACCCTGGTACAAAATGTTGGGGTTTGTAGAGGCCCTTTTGGCAGCAATTATAGCTGAAATTTCTCTTGGATACATCTCTACAAGTTTGCACACCTGGACATAGGCAGTTTATCCCTTTCTTTATGACAGATCTTCTCAAGCTCTGCAGGATCGGATACCGAGCATATGTTCTCTGCCACCTTCAGGTGTCTCCACACATATTTAATGAGGTTTAAAGGTCTGGGCTTAGTCTGGACCACACAAGAACATTCTGAGACTTCCCCGAAGCCACTCCAGTAATAATTTGGCTGTTGAAAGGAGGAGTTCCAGGCCAGTCTGAGTCTGTGTGAGCTCTGGATGATGCATCTGGCTGCATTCATGTCATT
This sequence comes from Trichomycterus rosablanca, assembly GCF_030014385.1. Classification (NCBI taxonomy): domain Eukaryota; kingdom Metazoa; phylum Chordata; class Actinopteri; order Siluriformes; family Trichomycteridae; genus Trichomycterus; species Trichomycterus rosablanca. Next base: position 11,120,554 of record NC_085998.1, on the reverse strand, counting down.
AAATCAGAAAATATATATTTTTTTCAGTGCCCACTATAACAAACTCTATATGAGGGCCTGTTTTTGGAGTGCTGCAGAAATGTGTGTAAGTGGTTGTAAGATTGTCAAAGTATAAAATTTGTTAAGTATGTTTACCTCTTCAGTAGCTAGCTAGATTCACAAGTGAGGTACTTAATAGTTCTGCATTTTAAATACTATTGTCATTTTTGACATTTTCAGCATTTTGCAGACGCTTTGATCCAAAGCGACTTACAGTACTGTGACAGTATACAGTCTAAGCAATTGAGGGTGAAGGGCCTTGCTCAAGGGCCCAACAGCAGCAACCTGGCAGAGGTGGGGCCTGAACCAGTGACCTTCTGATTCTGAACATCCCAGGATAAACAAGCTATCCAAGCTAGACAAGTCAGTTATATTATCTTCAACAGTTATATATCCTTTTCAGCAGAAGTTATGATATTTAGCAGAAGCTTTTATCCAAAGAATTTTACAGTTGTAAGCAATTCCAGTGCAAGCAGTTAAGGGTTAATTAGCAATACTTAGTGGACCAGCAGTGGTAACATAGTGTTGGTGAGAATTAAACCACTGATCTTGTGATCACTAGGCCTGTACATTACCAGCTAAGCTTCCACAGGCCTCAATGTTGCCAATTTTGGTCTTAGTCTTATCCATTGAGCTGATAATTAAAATACCAGGGTCAAAATACCAGAGTCAAAATTATGTTAAAACTTGAATGGCAGAGACCATTTATTCACAAAACATACTTCATATGTGTAAGATGATTTACAGCAGCGCTTTCCAACCTTTTTTGCACCACAGACCGGTTTCATATAAAATTATAATTCCACGGATCGGCGGGGGCAGAGGGACTTAAAATAGAATAACTATACTACTCACAAATGAGCTTTTTTTCGCTGCAATGAGACGCTGCTTCCACCTGGGGGTGATATGAGACGATAAACACCCGTGTGTTGAAAATAAAAGTAGTGTTTTCATGGCTAATGTAGTGATCTCTAATTATTTATTCTCTCTGTGTGGCTCCATAATAAATGACCCACTGACTGTTACCGGTCCACGGCCCGGTGGTTGGGGACCTCTGATTTACAGGACAGTCTCAACCTGTTCGCCATCATGTTCAACACACAAAAACCAGCAAGCAACAGTACCATTTAGAGCCCAGACCCACATTTTGTGGGGAGTAGATCCATTAGTGTTAACATAGTTTTGACTTACCCGGTACTAAAGACGTTATTTTGTAATACTAAGCAGGAGTTTTAGTGCAAATTAGCTCAAAGTAGGTGATTACACATGATCAAGCATAATAATGTATTCGTTCATGTCTGTATAATACGGTTTTCCACAGACAAAAACTGCAGAAGCTGATTTGTATGCATCATGCACGAGTCTGTTTGGAGAATTCTGATTAATTCATCTTCATGACTGATTGAAAGCAAACATTTTAGACTTAGCTTCCACCTTTGGGATTTCCATGATGAAGTTGAAATTGTCTTCAAACAATCAGCACAAACAAAAACAGGCCTACACATGATGTCATGCCAATCAACAATTGCACTAAAAACTGGAACACGTAAATATGCAGTAAACATAATCGAGCTCTAGCAAAGTTGTCTTGATGAGCATCTACTGGTATGAGTTGCTTATTAGCTTTCAAGCTGTCAAAATGAGCAGTAATAATTAAGAGAGGTTTAGTGTTTCTGTGTTGTTCTTTTAATACATTAAGTCACATTAAGGTTTTTTTTTCCGATAAGCGTTTTAGACTTTCTTGGAAAAGCTGATTCTTACAATTTCTCAGCACCCCGAGCTATAACACAAGTTTAAAAGTGAAACAGGAGAAAAATCCAGCTAAACACAGATACATGTGGATGCTTTAAGAGTGAATTGGTTATTCCACACAAATGCAGATTTGTCTCATATGCACACTTTGATTATGTTTTTTCAAGCCGAGCGCTGAACTAAACGGCAGTCACACACACACGTTGAGTTTAAGGGTACAAATTTGTTGATGAATCGAGCTTCAAGGATTTCGAGTTTTGGGGACGTCGAGTTACAAGGTACCACTGTACTTATTTCCGGTAACTGCTACAGTCTGAATAGGGCAGGGTATTAGGTGGGAACACATTAGATTTATATTTAAAAACAAAATATTGGATAAGTACTTGCTCCAAACAACTCCAAATCTAAGTAGACATTTAAAAAAGCTGACGTTTAAGTTAATGAAAATTTTTAGGTAAATGTATGTAATCAACTATTAATGTGTTTTGTTCAAGCTGTAAACACATAAGAAAATGCTTTTAAATAAACATTTCCTCTTTATGCAGAAGTATTTAAAGTGTTCAGCCGTGGGCAAAAGGATTCTAGGACAAAAAGAAAAGAAAGGCATTATGGGAAGATCGCAAAATCCTTAACAGCTTTTCAGGTTGTGTTCCAGTGTTGTGGAGACAGATGTTTTCTAGACATATTAATAACAGGCATATAAACAGGATAAAAATGGATCATAGCATCACTGCACTCCATCAGCGATATTTTCTAAAGAGAATATTTAGTATCAGCGTGTCCTTTCTACACAGCCTAACTCTCCACCAGCTCATTATGCTACAACTTCAATTTAAATATCACGATCCATCCTGTTGCAAAAACTCATCGCTCCTCCCCAATGGCTAACTGATCATCTTTTATCACCAGCAACATAAAATTAGAGATCATTAACTTAATTTGTGATGAAGATAGACCGGGCATAAACCATGCATGTTGACGGCTATCTATTTACACCCTTGCTACCAGCAGCTGTCAGGGAGATTCTAGTTCCATTTTCAGCCCGAACGATAACAGTGTTTGTGTCACCCGGGCAACATCCTCGATCAAAACACTACCTCGACCAGATGCCATACGTCGCACCATGAATGTCAACAGATGCGCTTCTATTTCAAGCCGATGAGTGATAGAAGAGTCAAGACGACCAAAATGGATTCACTTACATGTTGGGGACTGAACCCTCTTTCTGTAATGTAATCTTCTGGATGAGCAGGTTTCTAAATAAACCTGACATATATTGATTCCGCTGAATATGTTTTGGGCTGGTGAATAAGTATGGTGAGATAATTTGGTGTCTGATGCCCTGGACCACCTTACATTATTCCAAGTGTTTATTTTTAGCAGTATTGTTGTTTTGGACTTGCTGTCACATAATATAAGCTGTTTATTAGCTAAACTTAATCAAAGTTGTGCATAAACTTGTAAGAGACATGAATGCGACCCAATTACTGTCAAAAAGTATTTGTTTTGCAATTTTTAAATTGACAACCTAATATTTGGGTCTGTTACATTTGACTTCAATCAGTTTTGGCACAACTTTGATTGGATCTTTAAGCACTTGGCGATGTTGGTAGAGTTCAAAATTTTGTTTTCTAGCACAGACTTCCCATTCCAAATGTTTGTCAACTGGCTTAAATTTGGAAGAAGGTTTATGCACACATTTGAAGCAATATTAAAAAGCTTTACAAGCTAGAACATGTTCTTGAAAGGACCAGTCAGTCGGTCAGTCAGAGCCCAGTTAGAGTTCTGATCTAATCCCTTCTGAAAGCCAGTTAGGGATTTTATGACCTTGCCACAACTGTTAGTGGCAAAACTTCAAAAACTTCTGTACACTATTTCCCAATTTGTTTTATTTTAAACAGATATCTGCTTATGCTGCAAACAAAACAAAGTAAGCAAATAATACTACTACTACTACTAATAAAACAACAACAATAATAATACTACTACTAATAATAAAACAACAACAATAATACTACTACTACTAATAATAATAATAACAAAACAACAACAACAATAAATACAATAATAATAATAATAACAACAACAATAATAATGACAATAATAATAATTACAATAATAATAATGACATAATAATGACAATAATAATAACAATAATATTAACAAATAATAGCAATAATAATGATAATAATAATAGCAATAATAATAATAATAATAATAATAATAAAATAATATATCAATAATTCAACCAATCAGCACAAGCATACTACTTGAGAGTAAATTGTGCATTTATTCGGATGTTTTGTTTCCAAACTGTTCCCAACAAAAATTTGTTGTCAGTGCAGCATCTTATCACAGTGGTTACACAAGACCTATGGCCTGTCTTTTAAACTTTAAACCTAGCATTACAGAGTATTAATAGCTTTTAATGCATGTAAGCAGTCCATAACATTGGCTTCTGGCCAGTATTATGATCTATATAACAACCTGGGTATTACTGCTTTATTTCTTGCTTTCTTTATGTGTAATGAACAATTACACCGACCAGGCATAACATTATGAGCACTGACAGGTGAAGTGAATAACACTGATTATCTCTAAAACTGCAGCTCTTGTGGGGTGGCTACAGTGGTCAGTATCTATCAAAAGTGGTCCAAGGAAGGACCAGTGGTAAACTGGCAACAGGGTCATCTTATCACCGTGTGGTCCAATCCAACAGACGAACTACAGTAGCTCAAATTGTTGAAAAAGTTAATGCTGGTTCTGATAGAACAGAGTCAGAATACACAGTGCATCGCAGTTTGTTGTGTATGGGGCAGCAAAAGGAGGACCAACACAATATTAGGAAGCAATATTAGGAACATCATAATTATATATACATATATATATATACATATATATACATATACACATTACATAATTATAGTTATGCCTGATCGGTGTATCTCTTTATTTATATTGACACAGCAAGTATGTAAGAAAGTAAGTATGTTTACATGGGTAAAATAATAAGATAAAAATATAAAGAGGAAACAGGTGATGTTACATGTGTGTGTGTGTGTGTGTGTGTGTGGGGGGGGGTGCTGTTAATTCTGTCATAATTTAGAAATAAATTTAAATCAATTCTAAATTAAGTAAACAAATACCATTCAAAGCACAAGTTTTTATGTACTGTATATTCACTTAGGTCTAAATTCTGAATATCATTTATAAAAGTAAGTATTTGTGGAATTTTAAACATTGTAGATTACAGTTACAGTATATCTACTGTATATAATTTGTACTGTTTTTTTTATAATTTGGAAAAATAATTGTACTTAATTCTGACTTAATTCTTAAGTCATGTTAGATGAATTAAAATCAAGATGATGTAGGTTAAAGTGCTGGATAAATAGAAAAACAAGCAGGAGTAATGTACCTTTTCTAAAACAGGGGCGAAGGAACAGGCAGTACAGGATGCTTTGGAATGCAAAAAGATCACATCATGCCAGAGGAATTTGGCACGCAAGAATATTATCATATAAGGTTTTATTGAAGTATCAGTTAAACACATGATTGTGATATCCATTTATCTTCAATAAACATCAGGACATGATAGTGCGTGATGGCCGGTTTTGAGTTTATGACTTTGGAAAATGAGTGTAGTTGCATGTCAGTTTATGGAATTGTTTCTTCTTATGTCATAGCAATGCATTGTTTGTTTTATCTCTAAACCTTTACTCCACTGTGATATTGATCGAGTAGATTTAGACAGGTGCATTCCTGTCCTCATACCTTAACTGGAAAAAAGAAAACAAAACAAAGCGAAACACAATCAGATACAGGAGCTGAAGGATTTGGTAACGTCAGAGAGTCCTGGCAATCATTTCCATAATGGGATAAGGCAAAAATATGACACAGCCCTTATACTTCTGGTAAATTGATATGTTATTATTCCTTGTTAGTGATTATGATTGACTGTACTGTAGTTGACCAATTCTATGTGCCCATTTACATAGGATTCTATCTATTTCCTCGGCTGCTCCTGTTAGGGGGTTATTGATTTGGCACAGTTTTTACGCCGGATGCCCTTCCTGACACAACCCTCCCTATTTATCCGGGCTTGGGACCGGCACTACAATGCACTGGTTTATGCATCCTAGCGGCTAGGTACCTATAGGTCAATTCAGTGTCTCCAATTAGCCTGGCTGCATGTTTTTGGACTGTGGGATTAAACACAGGGAGAACATGCAAACTCAGCACAGAAAGGAACCCAGGACCTTCTTGCTGTGAGGCGACAGTGCTACTCACTTAGCCCAATTTTTTTGTCAATACTCATGCAAATGCGTCTTTACTGCACAGAATACGGTATTAAGAAGCTTAAGAAAACGAAATAAGTAAACGTAAAGTGCCCGCTTTAATGTATTTTATATTGATTTTTTAACTGTTTTTTAATTATATTTCATTGTTTTTATATCATATTTGTGTTATTTTCAGTGTATGTGTCAAAAACAACCATATTATTTTACATTAGCCTAAAATATATATAGCTCCACGGGACCATGGAATGCATTAACAGGTTTCCCATACATCCTTATGGGAAAAAATACCTTGAAACTCAGGCACCACTGTATATAGAAAAGAAACAAACCGAACCAAGAGATTATGTTTAGTCTGACAGGCCTGGCTGATGTTAAGCCTGCTTGACTGTGGACACTACAGTGTCAGAAAACCCACCCTAATATTATGAAAGAACCCATTTTTTATGACAGAAAAAAACATTAGCAGAAATTATTAAAATCTAGAGACTGATACAAAATGTAATTCTTTTAAATGAATGTACACTTTTAATTTCAAACATTTTTATTATCTGTTCGATCTATTTCACATAGTATTATATTTGCACTGTATTAGCCTGACAAGTGAAATAAATCTAAGACTCTATGGCTGTAATGGCTTTGTGCACTGTAAAGTGTGTGCCAACAATGGTTACACAGGTTATCCTGACACAAGGCGGAAAAATGAGACCAGGATGATGCTGGAATGCACAATGACCGACTTGTGTTTACTTGTCACATCCTCCCCTGTGTATTCTCCTCTCGCTGCCAGGGGTGATCAAGGGTAACGCCTGCAGGTCAGCAATCAGCTCTTTTATTCGCAGTCTTGACCGTGTTTGATAACACAGAAAAGCAAGGAAGACCTCAGATTGGTCTCTTAGCAGGAGATGCAGGAAGGAAGCGTGCATTGTGGTTTTGGGAAGTGATGCTGTGGCACTGATTTAGTGATGAAGCACCTGCACGAGGCTCCAGGAAACCCGGCTCGGCTCCACATGAATGAGGTTCTTTGGAAGTGATGTAACTGTGGAATGCGATAATTGTGGGGTTCCGTAGCAAGTAGTCAGAAAGTGCAGGCATTCTCAGATGAGATAATATGCTCGAGCAAGAATGTTATGGGGGAAAAATTGTACAGCTGTCAAAATACTGACATTTTGGTTGTCATCACTAATACCAGTTAAATCTGACAAATCTTAGTAACAATTTAGTACTGCAGTTTTATCTCAAATATATATGCACAATCCTTAACAGTTTTAAAGGTGCAATGTTTTAAAGGTCAATGTTTTATTGTTTTTAATTCTACAGAACATTATGCCACAATTTAACCAATTTTGTCAAAAGGTGGATCATATGACAGACATCAACATTAAATAAGAAAGAAAAAAAAACCTTGGTATTATTATTCCTGCTTGTTACCAGCATTTTACTTAATTTCAGCTGTAATGCCACACAAAAGAAATCCAGGCAAATAATCTTGCTAAAAGACAATCATCTCAAGAGATCATCTGCTGCTGTAGGTACAGCTTATAACTAGTAGAGCTGAATTTATTTATTTATTTATTAGAATTTCATGTTTTACACACTTTGGTTACAATTATGACAGAAATTGTAGTTACTCGTTACACAAGTTTCATCAGTTCACAAGTTTAAAGTCAAACACAGAATTTACATGTCTTTCTACCGTGGGAGGAAACCAGAGCTCCCGGAGGAAACCTACGCAGACACGGGGAGAACATACAAACTCCACACAGAAAGGACCCGGACGTCCCCACCTAGGGATCGAACCCAGGACCTTCTTGCTGTGAGGTGACAGTGCTACCTGCTGAGCCACCGTGCCGCCCTGAGCTGAATTTGTACTCCATGCACTGTTAGTAAAACTATATTAACCATCTTATTAAATATAAGCAACATCAGTGTGTAACATTGCTTCAGGTTAACAAAATGTATTTTAGGTCTCTGAATATTTTTCATGGCATGATGGTACATCAAGTAGCGTGATGAGCAATTTATTATCTCCAGGCACGACCATTGCCTTTGGTAAACTTGATCTTTATATTATATCATTATATCTAGCTGTATTATTATGAGCTGTACTTTCCAATAGAGACCCATTCGGAGTTATGTGGTATTGATTACCATGAAGGAAGAGGAGCTTCATTGTTTCTTTGAATGGCATTGCAATCTGGCTAATGGCTACTGGTTTCTGCCTCTTTACATTTAACTTATTTAATAGTGACTGCTCACTAGATAATGTTTTTCAACTCAAAGAAGACAATGCAAATTCAACTACTTTATACACAAAATAGAGATGCCTTTAACATACTTAACAGTTTAATCACGTCTTCATTAATTGTTAACAAAATGACAGTCCAATCCAAGTGTGGCTACATTACCATAGTGTTCACAGATATGCATTCTAAATAAATTCAATAAAAATGGAGATATATCACGACACGGTATAGTTTTTGGTAGTCTCCTGGTATTGAATATGTCCTGTTATACACATATGCTTTATGTATTTATTGTATTGTTTCAATTTTTTTGTCTGGGGTTGTCTAAAGTAGGTACAGATTAACATAGATACATACATGCATACATACTGTATATCATAGAATCATATTCTGACTCTGAAAACCCCTGAACTACACCAGTGTTATTTTGCCATCTAGTGGCAATGACGTGCTATTACATTACCCTGTTTTGAAAGAAGCCCAATTACAATTTGTAACATTCCAAGCATTTTTAATCTGATAAGCAGCCTGGTGTATGGCATGGTACTAAGGCTTTCAGCAGATATGGTGGGTGACACATAGATTCAGAGTTAACTGGGATCTGGGTTTAATTTTTGTCTTTGGTTAAGGATTGTGCAGAGTGCTCATTTTTCTGTCTGTTAGTTTTTCCTTAGATTGAATGAATGGATGCACCAAAGCTTTACTGTGATTTTGCTAAGAGGGAGAAGAGAATCTAAACAAGCTGGTTTTGTCTTTAAGGGCTTTGAGTTAAAGGAATGTGTTTACAAAGATATACTGTACAGTGAATCTATGGTATACACTTTCTGAAGAGATAATATTAATAATGATGATGTGATGCAGTGCAGATTACACAGATGAGTATTAAAAATCTGAGAGAAGAAAAAAGCATTATTATAACTTTATTTATTACAGTATTTTTGTCTTTAACCCTGTCTGTAGGGCGGCACGGTGGCTCGTTGGGTAGCACTGTTGCCTCACAGCAATAAGGTCCTGGGTTCAATTCCCAGGCGGGGCGGTCCGGGTCCTTTCTGTGTGGAGTTTGCATGTTCTCCCCGTGTCTGTGTGGGTTTCCTCTGGGAGCTCCGGTTTCCTCCCACAATCCAAAAAGGTGTGAGTATGTGTGTTTGTGTATATAAGCTCATTAAATTTGCAGATGACACTACCCTGATCGGACTCATTTCAAACAACGACGAGTCCACATACCGGGAGGAATTAACACAGCTGGTGTCATGGTGTGGTAAATACAACCTGGAGCTAAACACACAAAAAACGGTGGAGATGATCATTGACTTCAGGAAAAAACCTTCTCCACTGCCTCCGCTGGTCATACACGGCTCCACAGTCAGCAGAGCCGAGTCCTGTAAATTCCTGGGCACGACCATCCAACAGGATCTTAAATGGGACAGGCATGGCACAGCAGTTATGAAGAAGGCCCAGCAGCGCTTGTACTTCCTGAGACAGCTTAAGAAACTTAGACTGCCCCAAGCTCTGCTGGTTCAATTCTACACTGCGATAATCGAGTCCGTCATCACAGCTTCTATCACCGTCTGGTTTGGCTCGGCGTCTCTGCACACCAATTGTAAGCTACAGCGTACAGTGAGATGTGCAGAGAAAATCATCGGCTGTCGTCTTCCCACCCTAGAAGATCTACACTCCTCTAGGATGAAAAAGAGGGCAAGGAAGCTTATGGCAGACTCTTCTCACCCCGGTCACTCATTTTTTCAGAGGTTCTCATCTCAGCGGAGACAGAGAGTGAGAGCATTAAAGACTCGTACAAACCGCCACCTCCACAGCTTCTTTCCCCAGGCAATCAGCTTACTCAACAAGGACTACTCCCACATCCCTCCGTTTTAATAAATGCTCTTGGGTTTCACACAAGCTTCCCGCATTTTAATAGTTAATGCACATATGCACCTTATGTGTAAATAATCTCTATTGCACAATTTTTTATCACTACTATATTGTTTATTTTATTCTATGTATATATATACCATTGTTTATTGTTTATTATACGTTTAGATATAGTGTACCTTTTACTATTTAACTTGTATGTATGTTGACACCTGCACCTAAAAAAATTCCTTGTACATCTGCTACTTGGCGAATAAAAAGATTCTGATTCTGATATATGTATGTGTCTGCCCTGCTATAGACTGGCGCCCCAACCAGGGTGTTACTGTGTGCCTTGTGCCCATTGAAAAGCTGGGATAGGCTCCAGCACCCCCCCCCCCCCCCCCCGACCCTAACTGGATAAGCGGTTCAGAACGTAGGTGAGTGAGTAACCTTGTCTGTTATTTCCTCTTACTGTAGTCAGTTTCTATACTTAGGGAACCAGCAAAACAGCCTTTCACATCAAGCAGATAATCTGATACCGGGGACATTTATGAACCTAGAGTATTGTATGTGTTAATCCACAACCAGTGTTAAAATAAATCAAAAAGGTCAACTATTAATCTGTCTGTGGCCTGATCTGTCACTGTCTGTGTGTTTGTGTGTTTTGATCATGTTTAGGCTGTTTTAAGTTATTTCTTACTTTTAATTATAAATAACACATAGAAATGATTTATGAATAAGACACAATGCTGCCTAAACAGGGACAATCAAGTGCATTAAGTTGTTTTGTTTACAAGATTCGTTAAAGGGTGTAGTAGTAAAAATAAATATTTAATACTAATCGCAAGTAGTATACACCGACCGATCAGCCATAACATTAAAACCACCTCCTTGTTTCTACACTCACTGTCCATTTTATCAGCTCCACTTACCATATAGAAGCATTTTGTAGTTCTACAATTACTGTCTGTAGTCCATCTGTTTCTCTACATGCTGTGTTAGCCCCTTTTCATGCTGTTCTTCAATGGTCCAGACCCCCACAGGATTACCACAGAACAGGTATTATTTGGGTGTTGGATCATTCTCAGCACTGCAATGACAATGACGTGGTGGTATGTTAGTTAGTGTGTGTTGTGCTGGTATGAGTGGATCAGACACAGCAGCACTGCTGGAGTTTTTAAATACAGTGTCCACTCACTGTCCACTTTGTTAGACACTCCTACCTAGTTTGTCCACCTTGTAGATGTAAAGTCAGAGACGATCACTCATCTATTGCTGCTGTTTGAGTTGGTCATCTTCTAAACCTTCATCAGTGGTCAGTGGATGCTGCATACGGGGCGCAGTTGGCTGGATATTTTTGGTTGGTGGACTATTCTCAGGGGATGTGAGGTGTTAAAAAACTCCATCAGCGTTGCTGTGTTTGATCCACTCATACCAGCACAACACACACTAACACACCACCACCATGTCAGTGATACTGCAGTGCTGAGAATGATCCACCACCCAATTAATACCTACTCTGTAGTGGTCCTGGGAGAGTCCTGACCATTGAAGAACAGCATGAAAGGGGGCGAACAAAGCATGCAGAGAAACAGAGCTACAGTCAGTAATTGTAGACCTACAAAGTGCTTCTATATGGTAAGTGGAGCTGATAAAATGAGTGAGTGTAGAAACAAGGAGGTGGTTTTAATGTTATGGCTGATCGGTGTATCTCATAAAGGATCTATTGCAACACTTGGGATGTGATTTTTGTACTGTTTTTATTGGTACTGAATTGTCAACAGTCTTGAGAGCTGTGTGATATCAGCTGCTGCTGATTTGTAATTAATTGATGTAGTTAATGTATTAAATATTTACCTGTATAACAACTTAATCAATATACTGCACAACAATACACCCATACATACCCACCTGTCTCTTTTATGTCCAGCATGATCCTGCACCGTCATTGTGATCGTGATGAAATGATAAAATGATAACCCTCTTTAACCATGTTCTTATTTGAGCAGCACTGTGAGACACACTGCAGAAGCTGAGAGATACTTCAGTGATTGTGAATTTAAGACAGATAAAAACTGCCGACTCCATGAAGTTTGTAGCTGGTGAGCATGAAGACAGGCGTGACGCGTCTGCATTCAACTAACATCCATTCGACTGTGTGCAGACAGCTGGTGGTGTTGATTCCTTTAGCTTCTCTACATTCTCTACTCTCTTCTCTACACACCAGCTACACGCTTCTAGCTGATTAGTGAACAACATCTCAAATAAAGTCAAAAGTCAAATGTCGAAAGTATTCAGGTAGATTTTTACAGTCATGTGGTATAGATTGAGGTCAGGGTGGTGGCGAAATAGTTGATCTGGTTCATGCACTGCTCACATTGTATGTTATATTTGCATGTTATGCCTAGTTTACATCATATTGGTAGACGGCAAGCCAGAAGTTTCTGGTTTTTCACTACAGCACCATCAGTGACAAAAGCAGCTTACATTTCATCAGCAGCTTTGTATTCTTTAGAGATGGAAAGTAACAAATGTTTATTAGGGCATTTATTAGAGCTTTGGATTTTAATGGAAAATGCAAATAATAAAAAACACTGGGTTTCTTACATTTACTTTGACTTTTATTTGATTGCAGACAGGATGAACCTGAGGTATTTCATATATTCATGTTTTGTCTGCTCAACTTCATTTCATTTATTAATAAACATCCATTCCTGCATTTCAGGCCTGCAATACATTCCAAAAAAAGTTGGGACAGTAAAGCATTTACCACTTTGCAATGTTGCCATTCTGTTTCACCACACTTAAAAGACGTTTTGGCACCGAGGAGACCAAGTAATTTAGTGTTTCAGCTTTTATTTTGTCCCGTTATTACTGCAAACACGTCTTAAGATATGCAACAGTACGGGGTCATTGTTGTCGCATTTTTCGTTTCAAAATTCTCCACACATTCTCTATTGGGAAAAGGTCAGGACTGCAGGCAGGCAGGCCAGTCCAGTACCCGTCCCCTTTTCTTCCGCAGCCATGCCATTGTAATGTGTGCAGCAGGTGGTTTCGCATCGTCTTGTTGAAAAATGCATGGACATCCCTGGAAAAGACGACGTCTTGAAGGCAGCACATGTTTCTCTAAGATCTTAATGTACTTTTCTGCATTAATGCTGCCATCACAGAAGTGTTAATGACCATTGCCAAGGGCACTGACACAGCTCCATACCATGATAGACCCTGGATTTTGGACTTGTTGCTGATAACAGTCTGGATTCATCTGATAACAGTCCTTTTCATCAGTTTTTCTAAAAACGACCTGGAATGCTGATTCATCTGACCACAATACACATTATAAATACACAAACATTTTGAAAAAATTATGATTTTATACTTTAGGGAATCCTCTCCCCCAGACATAACCAATCATGTCTGTATGTAGACACCTGTCCCACTGATAGCACTGCTGGGGATTAAAATCCTGGATTGCAGCAATAATTGGGCTAGCATAATTTGATTCATAACATGATTTATCAGTTCAAATTCAATGTAAAACACCATAACAGGCACACTTCCACATTACAAACAAAAACACTCCTACTTGATTCTTCCATGAGGGATCTTCAAAAAGTTTCTGCACTTTTATATTTTGGTTGGAAACGGTGAGGGTGGGAGGAGTAGTAAATGGTCGTGTCTTAGCACCATCTGATTTCCACCTTTTTGAAAGCACAAAGAAGCTTTAAGGGGAAGAAGATTTCCATGTGATGATGATGTGAAAGCAGCGGTGTATCAGTGGCTACACGCTCAACCAATTGCTGATGGCATTAAAAAGTTGGTACGACGCTGGGAAAAAAATCCATCGAAGGTGATTATGTGAAAAGTGATGTAATTTGTTTTTGAATTTTTTAATAAATAGTTTTTTAAAAAGTGCGGAAACTTTTTTAAGAACCCTCATATTTTTTCCCAGGAAGCAGATGCAATAATTAAATACCCCTGCAAATAAATAAGTCAATAGACATAACACAGCAACCAGCAAAACACTTATTCACACTTTTTATTATAGTCAGTAAGGCTGAATGAATCTTCCTGTCAGATAATATGTAGAAATCTAATAGAATATTGATCTTGTACAGGTTCCTGTCTGGTACAAAGTGTTTATACTCTAAACGTAACACTTAAACAATGCCTGTCTGACTGATCTTTCTCATGAAATAGGGTCTGTGTTAGAGGTATACTTCTTTAACCATCGATTCTTCCCAATTCAACTGCATCAATCCTGGAGAGGAATGGTCCTGCAGTCTGATAATCCTGTGATAAATTGCTTACTGGACACAAAATAACAGAGAATAAATCAGAGAGAAAAAAAAGTAAATAAATTCTAAAAAGATGACCACGGCTATAATAAAACGCGGCAAAACTGAATTAATACAATTGCAGTGCATCCAGTTGATTAAATTGTGAAGATGTGCTGATGTGAGGGCACCATTGCTCAGAACTGAAATTCAGACCTGATTAATTCTTACCTCAGCACTGCTGCATTATTGATTTCTGACTCTTTTCCACCCAATCAAAATGATTAGGATGCTCCAAAAAACATAAACAGTGACAAATGCTGATGAGTGAGGAAATGTAAAGCATTATCATTCTTTGATCAAATCAGACAGAAAGAAATAATGACAAAGTTATAAAAATCAACTGCCAGTTCCAAGCTTCAAGCCATTTTCTATCTGTAGATTTGTCAGATGCAGTAGGTTTCCCTTCCTACCTTCTGATGCGTGGTTCAATGGCTTTCAACCGTGACCAAATCTTACACAAAGTGTCTTATTTTAAAAGGAATTTATCACACAAGAATCTGAGATCAAATTCTATACTTTCTCAACACATAAAATGAAGCTTTATGAAGAGAGGACTTTGTTTAGATCAAATCTAATTTGATTATCACTTGAGGTCATATTTCTAAAGGTCATCTCCTCAGATTCTCGGCATTTTGCATGTCGAGGCCCACATACACCGATCAGCCATAACATTAAAACCACCTCCTTGTTTCTACACTCACTGTCCATTTTATCAGCTCCACTTACCATATAGAAGCACTTTGTAGTTCTACAATTACTGTCTGTAGTCCATCTGTTTCTCTGTATGCTTTGTTAGCCCCCTTTCATGATGTTCCCCACAGAACAGGTATTATTTGGGTGGTGGGTCATTCTCAGCACTGCAGTGACACTGACATGGTGGTGGTGTGTTAGTGTGTGTTGTGCTGGTATGAGTGGATAAGACACAGCAGCGCTGCTGGAGTTTTTAAATACTGTGTCCACTCACTGTCCACTCTGTTAGACACTCCTACCTAGTTGGTCCACTTTGTAGATGTAAAGTCAGAGACGATTGCACAACTGTTGCTGCTGTTTGAGTTGGTCATCTTCCAGACCTTCATCAGTGGTCACAGGGCGCTGCCCATGGGGCACTGCTGGCTGGATATTTTTGGTTGGTGGACTATTCTTAGTCCAGCAGTGACAGTGAGGTGTTTACAATCTCCATCAGCATTGCTGTGTATTACCCACTCATACCAGCACAACACACACTAACACACCATCACCATGTTAGAGTCACCACAGTGCTGAGAATAGTCTACCACCCAAATAATACCTACTCTGTGGTGGTCCTAGCATTCTGTAGAGTCCTAATAAAGCATGCAGAGAAACAGATGTACTACAGTCAGTAATTGTAGAACTACAAAGTGCTTCTATATGGTAAGTGGAGCTGATTTGTTAATTCTTTAGAATCTTTATTTAACTGACACATGTAGAAAGAAAATATTTCCAGTGTTTTTACTGATCAGCTTCACTGTATTTGATTTCCCAAAAAGTTGGAATAGAGGCAAAATAAAAGTAAAAAGGCTATAGAATATCCAAGTTATAGTTCTCTACAATAAGCAGTTGAATTGGTAACAGGAGAGGGAATCAGGATCGGGTATAAAAGAAGAATCTTTACAAGCAATGATGGGTCATGGTACGACTTTGTGCCAAATTTATCAATCAGGGGTACGTTTCCCAAAACGTTCATAACACTAAGTACTTCATAACCTTGCACTTAAGAACATTTTTTAATTCATTAGTGTTTCCCAAAACCCTTCATAACTAACACAGTACTGAAACTTGTTCGTAAATTACGAGTTGTCTGACCCATTCGTAACTCTCTAAGTACTTCTTAACTTGAAGTTTGAGTGCATAAAAAAAACATAAATTCTGCTAATTTGCTCTAAATGCACTGGTTCTATGCAAGGCAGCAGCACCTTTATTAAATGAAATAAATTAAAAGCTTGTTCAGAGGGCAGTATAACTGGCACAGAAATAGATACCAATGGTTAGCTATAACTCTGCCATTGTGCAGAGGAAGGCCCAGGAGATGACTCAGGACTGCTGTGCAAAGTAAAGATTGCACAGGGTATGTAGGCTGAGGTGGGGTATATAATCCCAAGACAGGTGGGGGATTGACTGCATTGACAATGACATGGTGGTGGTGTGTTAGTGTGTGTTGTGCTGGTATGAGTAAATCAGACACAGCAGCGCTGCTGGAGTTTTTAAATATCGTGTCCACTCACTGTCCACTCTATTAGACACTCCTACCTAGTTGGTCCACCTTGTAGATGTAAAGTCAGAGACGATCGCTCATCTATTGCTGCTGTTTGAATTGGTCATCTTCTAGACCTGCATCACTGGTCACAGGACGCTGCACTTGGGGCGCTGTTGGGTGGATATATTTTTGGTTGGTGGACTATTCTCAGAGCCTAGAGCCTATTCCAGCTTTTCAATGGGCGCAAGGCACACAGTAATACCCTGGACGGTGCGCCAGTCCATCGCACGGCAGACACATATACACACACATATACACCTTTAGGGCAATTCAGTGTTTCCAATTAACCTGACTGCATGTTTTTGGACTGTGGGACGAAACCGGAGCTCCCAGAGAAAACCCACACAGAAATGGGGAGAACATGCAAACTCCGCACAGATCGAACCCAGGACCGTCTTGCTGTGAGTTGACAGTGCTACCCACCGAGCCACCGCCCATTAAATATATCTATAGGATTATTTTGTATATGGTATTATATGTTGTATCCATATACAGGGGTTGGACAAAATAACTGAAACACCTGTCATTTTAGTGTGGGAGGTTTCATGGCTAAATTGGACCAGTCTGGTGGCCAATCTTCATTAATTGCACATTGCACCAGTGAGAGCAGAGTGTGAAGGTTCAATTAGCAGGGTAAGAGCACAGTTTTGCTCAAAATATTGCAATGCACACAACATTATGGGTGACATACCAGAGTTCAAAAGAGGACAAATTGTTGGTGCACGTCTTGCTGGCGCATCTGTGACCAAGACAGCAAGTCTTTGTGATGTATCAAGAGCCACGGTATCCAGGGTAATGTCAGCATACCAGAGTCAGAGTCAGAGTCAGAGAGGTTTTATTGTCATTTCAGCTACATACAAGTACATATTGAAACGAAACAGCGTTCCTCTAGGATCACGGTGTAACACGGTACAAAAAGTGCAAGACAATACAAAACAGTGCAAATACAACAATAATACAAAAAATCCTATAATAAATAACTACAAAAGATATTCCTAATTATCCCTAATCTAAACAAGTAATTAGAAGACAGGACTAAAGACAAGTGTTAGTACATGATGGTGAATAGATGGTACAATGGTTCATGAGGTAGTGACATGTTGTACATTAACAGCGTAAAATTGGCAATGCAGATAAGGTGCCTAAAAAGTAAATAAGGTGCAAAATACAAGTAAGGTGCAGAAATTATTGTGCATTTCCAGGAGGTGTGCAAAAATACAAGTAACATAGTCAAAAATGCAAGTAACATAGTCAATACAGATCAGTGTGTGGCAGCAGAAAATTTCCGGAGGAAATTGTTACAGTACTGAGTTTAGGAGTCTGATTGCTTGAGGGATAAAACTGTTACACAGTCTGGTTGTGTTAGTCCGGATGCTGCGGTATCGTCTCCCAGACGGGAGCAAAGTAAAAAGTCCATGTGATGGATGTGTTGGATCGTCCACAATGCTGAGAGCTTTGCGGATGCAGCGGGTGTTAAAAATGTCCGTGAGAGATGGAAGAGCGACCCCGATGATCTTTTCAGCTGTCCTCACTACTCGCTGGAGAGTCTTGCGGTCCGACGCAGTACAATTTCCGAACCAGACAGTGATGCAGCCGCTCAGGATGCTCTCGATTGTTCCTCTGTAGAACGTGGTGAGAATGGGGGGTGGCAGATGAGCTTTCCTCAGTCTTCTCAAAAAGTAGAGACGCTGCTGGGCTTTCTTGGTGATGGAACTGGTGTTGAGGGTCCAGGTGAGATTCTCCTCCAGATGAACACCGAGAAATTTGGTGCTCTTGACGATCTCAACAGATGAGCCGTCGATGTGCAGTGGGGAGTGGTCCCTTAGTGTCTTTCTAAAAGATACAATACCACCAAGAAGGACAAACCACATCCAACAGGATTAACTGTGGACGCAAGAGGAAGCTGTCTGAAAGGGATGTTCGGGTGCTAACCCGGATTGTATCCAAAAAACATAAAACCATGGCTGCCCAAATCACGGCAGAATTAAATGTGCACCTCAACTCTCCTGTTTCCACCAGAACTGTCCGTCGGGAGCTCCACAGGGTCAATATACACGGCCGGGCTGCTATAGCCAAACCTTTGGTCACTCGTGCCAATGCCAAACGTCGGTTTCAATGGTGCAAGGAGCGCAAATCTTGGGCTGTGGACAATGTGAAACATGTATTGTTCTCTGATGAGTCCACCTTTACTGTTTTCCCCACATCCGGGAGAGTTACGGTGTGGAGAAGCCCCAAAGAAGCGTACCACCCAGACTGTTGCATGCCCAGAGTGAAGCATGGGGGTGGATCAGTGATGGTTTGGGCTGCCATATCATGGCATTCCCTTGGCCCAATACTTGTGCTAGATGGGCGCGTCACTGCCAAGGACTACCGAACCATTCTGGAGGACCATGTGCATCCAATGGCGGTGCCGTGTATCAGGATGACAATGCACCAATACACACAGCAAGACTGGTGAAAGATTGGTTTGATGAACATGAAAGTGAAGTTGAACATCTCCCATGGCCTGCACAGTCACCAGATCTAAATATTATTGAGCCACTTTGGGGTGTTTTGGAGAAGCGAGTCAGGAAACGTTTTCCTCCACCAGCATCACGTAGTGACCTGGCCACTATCCTGCAAGAAGAATGGCTTAAAATCCCTCTGACCACTGTGCAGGACTTGTATATGTCAAACTGATTCTGACTCAAACCATTAATACTTAAAAATATATTTAAAAATGCACCCAATAAAACACATGTAATGCTTCTAAATGTTTTTTCACGGAACGTATAATTTGTCTTGCAAACTGAACTCAACAAGCTCTTCAAAATGTGCTCAATTTCTCTAGACTTCAGAGCAATATTGATTGAGTTGGCACGACTTACAGTATATGTTTGTTCAGTTCAAATTTGGGCAGAGAGGCATGCTGCAACACAAGCACCAAAACCTTGTCTTGAGCTGAAAAGAAGTTGACTTTGTAGTATTAAAAGATCATACTTAGGGTGCTCAGGTGGCGCAGCAGGATAATCCGCTAGCACACCAGTGCTGAGATTCTGAGTAGGTAGGGCTTTTACTAAGCTTGTGTCTTTTTTTCCAAACTTGACTCTGGCTTGGGAGGGACCATCAAAAATTATTTAATGCCATGGGTAGCAATTATTTTGAGGATAAAGAAGCTTTAAGCAAATACGGTAAACAATAAGCACCTTAAATATCTCTGTCATGTTTAGAGATAAGATTTCATATTGTGTTCTTAGTAAAATTAAAGCCAGAAGTCACTTGAAAGAGTTGCAGGATGACCTGAAACATAAGAACCAGTACTAAGCTCTTGAGTTCGACTGTCAGCTCTCAGCATGCAATACTGTGCCATGTGAAAAGACCCCACCTCTGGCATGTGAAAGGACATGCGCATATGGGTAGGAGTGTGTGAAAGCCTCAGGTCTCTATGATCGGGGATGGTGTCAGCAACGAGAGAGACATAAGTTCCAATTGGCCATGACTGAATTGCAAAAAATGGAGGAGATGAGCAATGAAATTCACAGCAATTATCCTCAGCCTATCCCAGCTTTTCAATGGGCGCAAGGCACACAGTAACACCCTGGATGGGGCGCCAGTCTATCGCAGGGCAGACACACATAAACACACATACACCTATAGGGCAATTTAGTGTCTCCAATTAACCTGACTGCATGTTTTTGGACTGTGGGAGGAAACCGGAGCACCCGGAGGAAACCCACGCAGACACAGGAAGAACCGGGGAGAACTCCACACAAAGAGGACCTGGACCGCCCCGCCTGGGGATCGAACTCAGGACCTTCAAGCTGTGAGGCGACAGTGCTACCCACCGAGCCACCGTGCCGCCCGGTGACCAAACAACCAATCATTATTGATACTACAATCTTTTAAACCACACAATGTAATCAGGATAAATCAGCCATAGAAGTAACAAATACATACTTCTACTTAGAGCGTGAGGATAAGATTGTGTTCCGTATAGTTAAGGACAAAACAATGAACATTAATTGTAAACAAAGTCAATCAGTGGTTGATAAATTAACAATAAGTCTAGAATTAATTATACTTATTTCGTAAAATGAAACAGAAACCGAACTAAAAACGGAAATCGGTGTGAGATCCACAGATACATACTGATCCATCCACTCTGCAGGCTGAAATCCTTCTGGGTTTGTTTAGTGTTGTCAAAAGACATGAAAAACAGGTAATGCTTGACAAGATGTAATCATTGTGTCAGGTTTTGTAAGAAACATCCTTCTTAATCTCCAGTTGCTGTTTAATGGATCTTTTTTACTGCAGTTTTATCAGGTTCAATTCAAATAGATTTTCTTAGGCTCATTCTGACAAATAACTGTGCTAAATAAAGTGTTAAACTGAGATTATCCACCTGTTGGAGAGGTTAGGAGAGGTTCATGTAGGCTTGGTAATGCCTGGATGATTTGTTTTTCTTAATCTTGATAAAAGTTTAAGAAGAGACAGAGTCAGGATGGGAAGACCAATATAGTCCTTGCAAAGATCCCACAAGACTTTAGTAACATCACTTTCTGATTAACACAAGTGATGATATATATGGATCGGACTTGTTTGTCCAGCACATCCCACGGATGCTTGATTACATTGAGATCTGAAGAATTTGGAGGCCAAGTCAACCCCTCAAACTCATTGTTGTGCTCCTCAAACCTTTCCTGAATCATTTTTGCTTTGTGGCAGGGTGCGTTATCTTGCTGAAAGAGGCCACAGCCATCAGGGAATACGTTTCCATGAAAGGGTGTACATGGTCTGCAACAATGCTTAGGTAGGTGGTACGTGTCAAAGTAACATCCACATGGATGGCAGGACACAAGGTTTCACAGCAGAACATTGCCCAAAGCATCACACTGCAATGCACACGCACCCGGCCATCCACGTGATGTAAAAGAAAACACGATTCATCAGACCAGACCACCTTCTTCTATTGCTCCGTGGTCCAGTTCCGATGCTCACATGCCCATTGTTGGGCACCCTGACAGGTCTGCGGCTATGCAGCCCCAAACACAACATACTGCAATGCACTGTGTGTGTATTCTGACACCTTTCTATCAGAACCAGCATTAACTTCTTTAGCAATTTGAGCTACAGTAGCTCGTCTGTTGGATTGGACCACACAGGCCAGCCTTCGCTCCCCACGTGCCGTCGGTTTACCACTGTTCCTTCCTTGGACCACTTTTAATAGATACTTACCACTGCAGACCGGTAACACCCCACAAGAGCTGCAGTTTTGGAGATGCTCTGACCCAGTCGTCTAGTCATCACAATTTGGTCCTTGTCAAACTTGCTCAAATTTGAAATTTCTTAAAAATCTACAAAAATGGTTTGAAAAGATAACATTAATAAAACATCTCATGACTGATTAAAGTATGGTATTATTGTTATCATGGCAACCCTAGTTGCTACACATTAATCTGTGTACTGAAAGGAAAACAAAAGTAAAACAATAGCCTGATTAATTTTCCCAGGAAGCAATTAATATTGCTATTTAATTACATCATCAAATAAGTAATTATAATGCTCTTAGTAATCACCCCAGCCCTGCAGGTAACCATTTACAAAGTTCAGTGTAATCTATCAGCTAAGCAGATATTAAAAAGAAAACAAAAATCAACTGAAGGCACAGTTTTATTTCTGAGCATGTACCGAAACTTTTTTGAAGAACCCTTGTGTGTGTGTGTATACATATATACTGATCTGCCATAACTTTAAAACCACCTTCTACACTCACTGTCCATTTTATCAGCTCCA
This sequence comes from Trichomycterus rosablanca, assembly GCF_030014385.1. Taxonomy (NCBI): domain Eukaryota; kingdom Metazoa; phylum Chordata; class Actinopteri; order Siluriformes; family Trichomycteridae; genus Trichomycterus; species Trichomycterus rosablanca. The sequence continues at coordinate 11,097,978 of NC_085998.1, read as the reverse complement.
CTTACCATATAGAAGCACTTTGTAGTTCTACAATTACTGACTGTAGTCCATCTGTTTCTCTACATACTGTTCTTCAATGGTCAGGACCCCCACAGGACCACCACAGAGTAGGTATTATTTGGGTGGTGGTCATTCTCAGAACTGCAGTGACACTGACATGGTGGTGGTGTGTTAGTGTGTGTTGTGCTGGTATGCGTGAATGAGACACAGCAGCTCTGCTGGAGTTTTTTAACACCTCACTGTCACTGCTGGACTGAGAAAAGTCCACCAACCAAAAATATATCCAGCCAACAGCGCCCCGTGGGCAGCGTCCTGTGACCACTGATGAAGGTCTAGAAGATGACCAACTCCAACAACAGCACTAACACACCACCACCAAGTCAGTGTCACTGCAGTGCTGAGAATGATTCACCAACCAAATAATACCTACTCTGTAGTGGTCCTGTGGGGGTCCTGACCATTGAAGAACAGGGTGAAAGCAGGCTAAAAAAGCATGTAGAGAAACAGATGGACTACAGTCAGTTATTGTAGAACTCCAAAGTGCTTCTATATGGTAAGTGGAGCTGATCGGTGTATATATACATACAGTGCCTTGCAAAAGTATTCAGCCCCCTTGAACTTTTCAACCTTTTGCCACATTTCAGGCTTCAAACATAACGATATGAAATTGTAATTTTTTGTGAAGAATCAACAACAAGTGCGACACAATCGTGAAGTAGAACGAAATTTATTGGATATTTTAAACTTTTTTTAGAAATAAAAAACTAAAAAGTGGGGCGTGCAATATTATTCAGCCCCTTTACTTTCAGTGCAGCAAACTCACTCCAGAAGTTCAGTGAGGATCTCTGAATGATCCAAAGTTGACCTAAATGACTGATGGTGATAAATAGAATCCACCTGTGTGTAATCAAGTCTCCGTATAAATGCACCTGCTCTGTGACAGTCTCAGAGTTCTGTTTAAAGCGCAGAGAGCATCATGAAGACCAAGGAACACACCAGGCAGGTCCGAGATACTGTTGTGGAGAAGTTTAAAGCCGGATTTGGATACAAAAAGATTTCCCAAGCTTTAAACATCTCAAGGAGCACTGTGCAAGCGATCATATTGAAATGGAAGGAGTATCAGACCACTGCAAATCTACCAAGACCCGGCCATCCCTCTAAACTTTCAGCTCAAACAAGGAGAAGACTGATCAGGGATGCAGCCAAGAGGCCCATGATCACTCTGAATGAACTGCAGAGATCTACAGCTGAGGTGGGAGACTCTGTCCATAGGACACAATCAGTCGTACACTGCACAAATCTGGCCTTTATGGAAGAGTGGCAAGAAGAAAGCCATTTCTCAAAGATATCCATAAAAAGTCACCTGGGAGACACACCAAACATGTGGAAGAAGGTGCTCTGGTCAGATGAAACCAAAATCGAACTTTTTGGCCACAATGCAAAACGTTATGTTTGGCGTAAAAGCAACACAGCTCATCACCCTGAACACACCATCCCCACTGTCAAACATGGTGGTGGCAGCATCATGGTTTGGGCCTGCTTTTCTTCAGCAGGGACAGGGAAGATGGTTAAAATTGATGGGAAGATGGATGGAGCCAAATACAGGACCATTCTGGAAGAAAACCTGTTGCAGTCTGCAAAAGACCTGAGACTGGAACGGAGATTTATCTTCCAACAAGACAATGATCCAAAACATAAAGCAAAATCTACAATGGAATGGTTCACAAATAAACGTATCCAGGTGTAAGAATGGCCAAGTCAAAGTCCAGACCTGAATCCCATCGAGAATCTGTGGAAAGAGCTGAAAACTGCTGTTCACAAACGCTCTCCATCCAACCTCACTGAGCTCGAGCTGTTTTGCAAGGAAGAATGGGCAAAAATTTCTGTCTCTCGATGTGCAAAACTGATAGAGACATACCCCAAGCGACTTGCAGCTGTAATCGCAGCAAAAGGTGGCGCTACAAAGTATTAACGCAAGGGGGCTGAATAATATTGCACGCCCCACTTTTCAGTTTTTTATTTCTAAAAAAAGTTAAAAATATCCAATAAATTTCGTTCCACTTCACGATTGTGTCCCACTTGTTGTTGATTCTTCACAAAAAATTACAATTTCATATCGTTATGTTTGAAGCCTGAAATGTGGCAAAAGGTTGAAAAGTTCAAGGGGGCTGAATACTTTTGCAAGGCACTGTATATACAGTATATATTAATTTGTTGGCTCTGAATGTTTTTTCTCTGCTACCATCTGGATGGCATTATAGGGTTCTAAGAACATACACCTCCAGTTTTTCCAGGTGCCATTGAAAAAACATTTTAATATAATAATTAATTATCTGATTTTCTCCGATTTCCCCCCAATTTTCTCCCCTAATCTAGTCAATCCAACTACCCTGATTGCGTTGCGCTTCACCTCTATCGATGCTAACCTCCACTGCTGACTGAGTAGTGCCGCAACTGACACACGCCCCCTCCGACACGTGCGCAGTACCGACTGCCTCTTTTCACCTGCACGAGGGGAGTTCATATGCGGATCAGCCTCGTGCACAGACAGCCACACCCTGATCAGCATTATTCCCCAACCCTGCGCAGACGCCATCAATCAGCCAGCAAAGGTCGTAATTGCACCAGTTATAAGGAACCCTGGTCCATTTTTACTTAAAGAATATATCTCACCGTTAAGACCTGTGTACACAAGTTTGATAAGACCAGTAACAAATGAAATACCAACAACTTAATAAAACAAAAGATAAGAAGAATTCTATTATTGTTGCAGTTTCATTTCACTCCTCATTAAACTGTACACGCAGTGATTTTTAGCAATGTCACACTGATCCAACATCTTTCTATTCTAGTCCTGTACTGCTGTCCCTGAAAGCTAGACAGTCATGACCTTATCTCCAATTACTTTTCTGACTCTTTCGCTCGCACCCTGTGGAGTGCACAGGGCTGGTCCCAGCTGACGTGACACCGGCGTGAACCCCGGAGCCACTTTACACCTGCCGATCACAGCGTGTGCATGCATTCGGAGCTACATGAAAATAAATGCTTTGCTTCTGGGGAGGACAAGAAACAGCTCTTGTCATATGACCCATAGAGACTCTGATACATGCCACCTGTACTGTATGACATGCAGAAATGTCTTTAATTCCAAATCCTCTGGTGTTTCCACTTGCATCCCACACTGGCTGAGGAGGGCCACAGACCAACAACATTCCTCTGTTTGTTAAATTGGTGGCCAGTTCTTTACACCAGCCAGCACTGGATTCTAAAAGAATGTAAGAGAAAGCTGAAAGCTGTACCATATATGGAGAGTCATGCTATGTCTTATTTGCACCTCCTAAAAAGTACAATTAAATTTAAATTTAAATTTATTTGGGGGAACTAACCTTTTCTGTGTTAACCTTTCCTGGTGAGGCTCTGTATTAGTTACACTGGCTACCTATCGCACAATGCAGTTTTAACTCCTCCTGCTCACCTACAAGTCTTGCACCCCCTTATTTAGCAGAACTTACACACTTATACTGCCCTGCCTGTACACTCAGGTCCTCTGATGCTGGTCTTCTCGCCATCCCTAATTTCATTAACGGAAGATCTTTCAGTGTGATGGCCCCTAAACTATGGAACTCTTTACCACAATCTCTCAGTTTCTGCTCCCCACTTTCATCTTTCATTTTCCCCTTTTTCTCCCGACTTTTAGCATATCCGATAACACAGTTGCATTATGCCCCCTCCGACACGTGTGCAGTACCCAACTGCATCTTTTCACTTGCACGAGGCGAGTTCATACAAGGATCAGCTTTGTGCACAGAGAGCCACACTCTCAGGTGCCATCAATCAGCCAGCAGAGGTCGTAACTTCATCAGTTATGAGGTCCTGTCCAGCTCCCACCCTGTATGAATAACAGCCAATCTTTGTTCGTTTAGGCGCCCAGCTTGCAGTATAGCAAATGATGATGATGTGCAGATCCTTGACAAGGAGGAACGCTGGTTTGAATGGGGTGTCAAAGAGTCCATCTATGTGAGGAGGGAACGACTATCCCTGAACTGAGGGGAGGGCCTAAGAGTACATCTCTCACCATCTTACAACGTCGTGATAGGAGCTATACCCCAATCATATGTGAAAGGCACACATGGCCATTGTAATTAATGATCATTGTGATTTGCATATGGACCTGATCACCGGTTTCATTGTTATGCACATCGGTCGTTATGCAAATAGGCTGCATATAAGGTTGGGGTTATTCACCACCAGCTCAGACTGAAGAAGTCACTTGGATTGAGTGGCAAAACGTATCGCTACAACAAACTTGTGTCCAGATGAACTGATTCAACTTTGTGGATAGCAGAGCTGAGTTTCGAAACGACGAGGTGTGCTAGGAAAAAGTCATTTTTAACTATAATGAATCAATGTACACTGGCATCCTGTTACATTCCTCAATGATTACAAAGTCTTGCTACTTGTACAGTCATTTATTGTTTATTTGCTTACATCCTATTAATCACCTGTAGAAGCAGAGCCAATTCCAAGCAATTTGTAAAATGTCAAAGAAGACTTCAAAAAGGCAAATTCACCTTTTTTTAAACAAGTTACAATATTGTGATTTATTGTCATTTTTGGTCATTAGTCATGAGTCATTTTTCATCATTCCAGTATTAATTTGTAATTAATGTAAATGACAAGTTCTTAGGGCGGCACGGTGGCTTAGTGGGTAGCACTGTCGCCTCGCAGCAAGAAGGTCCTGGGTTCGATCCCCAGGTGGGGTGGTCCGGGTCCTTTCTGTGTGGAGTTTGCATGTTCTCCCCGTGTCCGCGTGGGTTTCCTCCGGGTGCTCCGGTTTCCTCCCACAGTCCAAAACTGAATTGTCCTACAGATACCTAGCTGCTAGATGCACAAACCAGTGCATTGTAGTGCCGGTCCCAAGCCCGGATTAAATTGGGAGGGCTGTGTCAGGAAGGGCATCTGGCGTTAAAATTGTGCCAAATCAATGCGGATCATGATCCACCGAGAGCCGACCCCGCAACCGAATGGGACAAAGGCCAAGAAAGAACAAGAAAAAGTAAATGACAAGTTCTTAACATTGAACCAGGACCCAGGGCTGTAAAGCAAAGACTTGTGTTTGTTATTAACAGTGGCAGGTAAAAATTCTCCCAGAAACCGTATAAGAAACACATTTTAAAAGGAACTAATCTTTGATTCAGATGAGTCTATTTATTGCTATCATTATTTACTGCATTATGTGGATCAGATAAGGCTGACGAGTAGAGACTGTTGTGCCAAAAAGTTCTCATTTTTCTATTTGCCAGAACACAGCCAGCACTGATGAGACCACATCGCCAGAATATTTGAAACAAACCACAAAGTTGAACCCCTTTTTGCTTCAAAATTAAAATTCCACTCAACTGTTAAACATATTTGCTGTATGTGGGTCATTTCTGATCCATACTTCAAATGGCATCTGATTTGTAAATGTGGTGCAAGCAGATGGGTCATGTGTTGCTCACAATGCTATTTCTAGTGATATATGGGTGCATTATGTGACTGAACTGAATCATATTTGGCCTGGAATTGTCTGATATCTCGGTAGTGATGATGTGATGATACATAAAATAAATTTAGCTGGACAGTTTGGTTTCATGTTTGAAAAATCATAATAAACCACCAAGCTGTAATATAAGAGTAAACGATTCCCTGCAAAGGACTAGGGCTCCTTGAATACCTTAACTTTTATATGGGCAGTGGTAGCACAGCTGTTAAGGTACAGGACTAGTAATCAGAAGGTTGCTGGTTCAAGCCCCGCATCAGCCATCTTGCCACTGTCGGGCCTTTGAGCAAGGCCCTTAACCCTCAATTGCTTGCGATGTATACTGTCTCAATTGTAAGTCGCTTTGGATAAAGGCGTCTGTTAAATGCTGAAAATGTAAATGTTATATAAAATGTTAAAACATGTTATAATGAAAACAATATATATATACAGTATATATATACAGTATATATATATATATATATATATATACAGTGTATCACAAAAGTGAGTACACCCCTCACATTTCTGCAGATATTTAAATATATCTTTTCATGGGACAACACTGACAAAATGACACTTTGACACAATGAAAAGTAGTCTGTGTGCAGCTTATATAACAGTGTAAATTTATTCTTCCCTCAAAATAACTCAATATACAGCCATTAATGTCTAAACCACCGGCAACAAAAGTGAGTACACCCCTTAGTGAAAGTTCCTGAAGTGTCAATATTTTGTGTGGCCACCATTATTTCCCAGAACTGCCTTAACTCTCCTGGGCATGGAGTTTACCAGAGCTTCACAGGTTGCCACTGGAATGCTTTTCCACTCCTCCATGACGACATCACGGAGCTGGCGGATATTCGAGACTTTGCGCTCCTCCACCTTCCGCTTGAGGATGCCCCAAAGATGTTCTATTGGGTTTAGGTCTGGAGACATGCTTGGCCAGTCCATCACCTTTACCCTCAGCCTCTTCAATAAAGCAGTGGTCGTCTTAGAGGTGTGTTTGGGGTCATTATCATGCTGGAACACTGCCCTGCGACCCAGTTTCCGGAGGGAGGGGATCATGCTCTGCTTCAGTATTTCACAGTACATATTGGAGTTCATGTGTCCCTCAATGAAATGTAACTCCCCAACACCTGCTGCACTCATGCAGCCCCAGACCATGGCATTCCCACCACCATGCTTGACTGTAGGCATGACACACTTATCTTTGTACTCCTCACCTGATTGCCGCCACACATGCTTGAGACCATCTGAACCAAACAAATTAATCTTGGTCTCATCAGACCATAGGACATGGTTCCAGTAATCCATGTCCTTTGTTGACATGTCTTCAGCAAACTGTTTGCGGGCTTTCTTGTGTAGAGACTTCAGAAGAGGCTTCCTTCTGGGGTGACAGCCATGCAGACCAATTTGATGTAGTGTGCGGCGTATGGTCTGAGCACTGACAGGCTGACCCCCCACCTTTTCAATCTCTGCAGCAATGCTGACAGCACTCCTGCGCCTATCTTTCAAAGACAGCAGTTGGCTGTGACACTGAGCACGTGCACTCAGCTTCTTTGGACGACCAACGCGAGGTCTGTTCTGAGTGGACCCTGCTCTTTTAAAACGCTGGATGATCTTGGCCACTGTGCTGCAGCTCAGTTTCAGGGTGTTGGCAATCTTCTTGTAGCCTTGGCCATCTTCATGTAGCGCAACAATTCGTCTTTTAAGATCCTCAGAGAGTTCTTTGCCATGAGGTGCCATGTTGGAACTTTCAGTGACCAGTATGAGAGAGTGTGAGAGCTGTACTACTAAATTGAACACACCTGCTCCCTATGCACACCTGAGACCTAGTAACACTAACGAGTTACATGACATTTTGGAGGGAAAATGACAAGCAGTGCTCAATTTGGACATTTAGGGGTGTAGTCTCTTAGGGGTGTACTCACTTTTGTTGCCGGTGGTTTAGACATTAATGGCTGTATATTGAGTTATTTTGAGGGAAGAATAAATTTACACTGTTATATAAGCTGCACACAGACTACTTTTCATTGTGTCAAAGTGTCATTTTGTCAGTGTTGTCCCATGAAAAGATATACTTAAATATCTGCAGAAATGTGAGGGGTGTACTCACTTTTGTGATACACTGTATATACGTATATGTATATACACTGATCAGATATAACATTAAAACAAACTCCTTGTTTCTACACTCACTGTCCATTTCATCAGCTCCACTTACCACATAGAAGCACTTTGTAGTTCTACAATTAGTAGTTCTGACTGTAGTCCATCTGTTTCTCTGCATGCTTTGTTAGCCCCCTTTCATGCTGTTTTTCAATGGTCAGGTATTATTTGGATGGTGGGTCATTCTCAGCACTGCAGTGACACTGACATGGTGGTGGTGTGTTAGTGTGTGTTGTGCTGGTAGGAGTGTCTAATAGCGTGGACAGTGAGTGGACATGGTATTTAAATACTCCAGCAGATAATACCTGTTCTGTGGTGGTCCTGTGGGGGTTCTGACCATTGAAGAATATAGTGAAAGCAAACTAAAAAGTATGTAGAGAAATAGATGGACTACAGTCAGTAATTGTAGAACTACAAAATGCTTCTATATGGTAAGTGGAGCTGATAAGATTGACAGTGAGTGTAGAAACAAGGAGGTGGTTTTAATGGTATGGGTGATCATCAGTGTATATAGTGGATATGTAATTATAAAAATGTAATGTAAAACCTGTAAATAAATATGCATACTGCTTTAGTTTTTCTTTAGATCTACATATATCACTCACTGTCTGTTTCTTCACACCATATTTCTCACATATGTGAGTCACAGAAACACCTTTTTTCACTTTCCTAATGAGTTCTAACTTTTCAGCTTGAACTAGATACACCCTCTTTCACTTACCACTTCTCTTGTGTTTTGAAGCCCTAAGTGAGCACTAGAACTTGTAAAAATTAAGCATAAATTAAAAGGCGAGAACAAAACGAGCCTCACGCAAAACAAAGCCTATCACTCATGTAAACAAAGAGATGTGCACTGGCTAGTGGACAATTACTGAACTACTGGAATGATATGCTTCTTGTGGAACTTTTAGATAATTGAACCGGACATTCGGCTTTCCAAATTTTGTCTGTTAAATCTGAAATCTGTTCAATCGAGGTTCCTCTGTGTATATACACTGATCAGCCATAACATTAAAACCACCTCCTTGTTTCTACACTCACTGTTCACTTTATCAGCTCCACTTACCATATAGAAGCACTTTGTAGTTCTACAATTACTGACTGTAGTCCATCAGTTTCTCTACATACTTTTTTAGCCTGCTTTTACCCTGTTCTTCAATGATCAGGACCCCCACAGGGCCACCACAGACCAGGTATTATTTAGGTGGTGGATCATTCTCAGCACTGCAGTGACACTGACATGGTGGTGGTGTGTTAGTGTGTGTTGTGCTGGTATGAGTGGACCAGACACAACAGCGCTGCTGGAGTTTTTAAATACAGTGTCCACAGACTGTCCACTCTATTAGACACTCCTACCTAGTTGGTCCACCTTGAAGATGTAAAGTCAGAGACGATCGCTCATCTGTTGCTGCTGTTTGAATTGGTCATCTTCTAGACCTTCATCAGTGGTCACAGGACGCTGCTCACGGGGCGCTGTTGGCTGGATATTTTTGGTTGGTGGACAGTCAGTATTCTCAGTCCAGCAGGGACAGAAAGGTGTTTAGAAACCCCATCAGCATTGCTGTGTCTTATCCACTCATAATAGCACAACACACACTAACACACCACCACCATGACAGTGTCACTGCAGTGCTGAGAATGATCCACCACCTAAATAATACCTGCTACGCGTTGGTCCTGTGGGGGTCCTGACCATTGAAGAACAGCATGAAAGGGGGCTAACACAGCATGCAGAGAAACAGAAGGACTACAGTCAGTAATTGTAGAACTACAAAGTGCTTCTATATGGTAAGTGAAGCTGATAAAATGGACAGTGAGTGCAAAAACAAGGAGGTGGTTTTAATGTTATGGCTGATCAGTGTATAAAGCTTAAAACCTAAATTCATCCTAACCAGTAGCAGCATCTACTGTAATTATATCATTAAATTATTATAATTGTTATATTAGCCCTCATATGTAACTTTAAGTTTTCTATTTTTCTATATATAAGGATATTAAATTTGAACCCAGTAACAGGTCTGCAAACTGTAAAAGCTAAATACCATAAACCTGTGAAATTGACAAACTTACTGCTATTTCTATAAAGTTTACACACAGGATCATCTGTTGTAAGTGCAGCCTTACTGCTACTCGATGCATGGCACGAAGAAAGGTTTGAATGTTTAATTCAAGGACTTTCCTTATCACATACCACACAGGTAGACTGAACTTAGCTTCCTGTCATGCTTCCTCTTCCATTTCACCCTGTCCTCGTGCCCTGAGATATAACACATCTCTACAGGTGTTGCTGAAACCAACTACCATGTCCTCTTCACATCTCACACCATGTAGAGCAGTGACAAATGATAGCAATCTAATTCGCTGTGTCTTACATTCCCTCTATTTCCTTCCCTCTGTTGCCACAAAACAGATTAAAAGATCACACAATATTTATCACACTGTGTCCATGGCTGATGGCACAACGGCCAGGCAGGAACTCAAATTCATTTTTAAATTTCTGCACCAACGACTACTTCCTCCTCGTTTCTACACTCACTGTCCATTTTATCAGCACTTTGTAGTTCTACAATTACTGACTGTAGTCCATCTGTTTCTCTTCATGCTTTGTTAGCCCCCTTTCATGCTGTTCTTCAATGGTCAGGACCACCACAGAGTAGGTATTACACTGACATGGTGGTGGTGTGTTAGTGTGTGTTGTGCTGGTATGAGTGGATCATAAAAACACACGCTGCATCGATAAAAAACACACACGCTGCAACCAGAGCTGGGATCTCGAATACATCGTATTGAATCTCAGCTCTGCCTAGCCGGCTGAGGCTGAGCGGCCACATGAACAACGATTGGCCTGTTGTTCAGATGGGCGGGACTAAGCCGGATATGGGTCTCTCTCTGTCAGACTGGTGCAATTACGACCTCTGCAGGCTGATTAGAGGCGCCTACACGGAGATGAGGAAAGAGTGCTCTTAGGGTGTGTCTCTCCGTACACAACGCTAGGTGGCACAACACTCGTCAATGTGTGGGTGATAAGATGCATACGGCTTGCTGCCCACGTGTCGGAGAGGGCGTGGGTTAGCTTCGATCTCCTCGGTCAGAGCAGGAGCATAATGATCCACCACCTAAATAATACCTGCTCTATGGTGGTCCTGTGGGGGTCCTGACCATTGAAGAACAGAGTGAAAGCAGACTAAAAAGGTATGCAGAGAAACAGATGGACTACAGTTAGTAATTGTAGAACTACAAAGTGCTTCTATATGGTAGGTGCAGCTGATAAAATGTACAGTGAGTGTAGAAACAAGGAGGTGGTATGGCTGATCTGTGTATATATTTGTTCTGTAGTATCTTTTCATTTACATAGGTCAATAACCACTAGTTCACTAGCCCTAGTCTAGGAACTAACTAGGTACTGTACTCCTTAAAAACTTGCACAATTAGCAGACAGTGTTATTTAAGGGATGATATAAATATGCACAAGGTAGATACTGTATTGAATGCATAAACATACATAATCAAAGCAAAACTCATTGTATTCAAAAAACATCATTAAATGTTTATATTACATCAAAAAATTTACATATGAAGGCTGTTAAAAAGATCATTTTAATGATATAATTATAGTATATGTTGCTACTGTTCAGGGTGATTTTACACATCATGGTAAAGGAGCTTCCTTAAATTAAAAAGCATATATTATTATATTGTGATTAATTTTAGAGTTAATTTTTGAGTTTTACACTGTTATAACACTGAAAAAATCAACACATAAAAGCAAAAATGTAATATGTGCCTTGTTATTATCAGGCCACCTGCACACACTAAGGCCACTCTTTATGTGAACTTGAAATTCGAAGCACACTTCTGTCAGGGATCTGCTTCAGACAAAGTTTCTATTGTGTAGTTGTGTTTGCTACCAAGGTCTGGAGAGAGGGCAGATGCTTTATTAGTCTTAAAGTGGAATTCCAATGATTTTTTTTATGTATTTAAGAACACAGTGACATACTTTAATTTTAAAGATATGTGCTAACTTTCATTTTAATTTTCGTAATGAATACTAAGAGTTATAATGTCTACAACACAAAGACAATCTTCAGTTTGCTATTCAGTCTGCAAAGAAGTAGACTTTTATCATAATGCTTCCATTCCCATGTGTCAATGTGGTTTTGGTGTTCTTGAGATCAAACATACAGCCTTATCATTATGTTATGTGTTTTTTATGTTAACCATTTCACTGCTTTAACTGTTTTAACAGTTAAACCAGTTAAAAGTAAGTTGTCAATATAGTGTCTGTTTTTTTTTATTTCCTAAGAATTATTATTATGTGTTTTTGATATTGCCTTTTTTAACTGTTGTAGAGCAAAAACATATACAGATACTTCATTTTTATTTTGAATATGAAAACATGTATTTCATTATGCCACATGAAGTTGGATGGAGACATACTTTTTTTTAATTAAAATTATTGTTAGGAATTTTGCAATATATGCATCCTGAGGCAGAGCTTAAATAAATGGCAGTAAATAGTACATAGTTTCTACATAATATGGCTTTCTAGTTAACTACCAATATATTTATACACTATGCAGTGTTTACAAAGCAGGTTAGCATTGGGATACAGAGAGAAAATATACACAAACAAGTCACATTATTATGATCACTAGCTAATATCCAGAGTAACCGCCATGTGCAGCTTGAACAGCAGCTAGACGGGCTGGGATTGACCCAATAAGGTCCTGGTAGGTTGTTACAGGTATCTGGAGCCATGCTGACTGCAGTGCATCCCACAGCTACTGTAGGGTGGGTGGGGGAGGATCCATAGAGCAAACACGACAATAAAGGTGGTCCCTTAGATGCTCAAATAAGTTCAAGTTTGAGGAATTAGGGGGCCGGGGTAGTACTTGGAAATCTTGGTCATGCTCTTCCAACAAATGTCAGACATTTCTAGCCATGTGACATGTCACATTGTCTCGCTTGAAGATCCCATCCGCCCAGGGAAGACAATTTTACCCATGGTACTTTTACCCATGACAGCAACAAGGAATATATGTGCAGACAGCCTATCGCACAGCCTGTCGCACACCTTTTATACCCACCAAGCCAGCTCACAAAACATAACTTACTTCATGAGCTACGTGCTGCCGCCATCGCCATCGTGCTGCCGCCATCAAAGTGGTCATAATAATGTGACTCGACTGTGTAAACTTTGTCTTCTAATCATATTTATAGACATAAGCTCACTTAAACCATGGTAGGGTATGATCACGTATGTGTTTTCAATATTGCATTATTTTTGTATTATGAATGTGTATTCTGAAAACTTGTATTTCATTTTGCCGGACGCACATTGTGTGGAGCCATACTTGAGCTCTCTTGGCTTAAAAACATGGTATAAAATGTCAGTTAACTGTGTTCTGTGTGAAAAGCAACCAATTGAGCAGGAAAAGGAAATATACTCTATGTGCTGTGTGACCCTACTGGTCACAATTAAAATCATAGAGCTGGAGTAAAATAATTCACAGCTACAGAAATATGGGCAGTGGTAGCTCAGCAGTTAAGATACTGGACTAGTAATTATAAACCCCACCACCGGCAAGTTGCCTCTGCTGGGCCCCTGAGCAAGAACCTTAACCCTTAATTGCACACATTGTATTCAGTCATAATTGTAAGTCGCTTTGGATAAAAGCATCTGCTAAATGCACATATGATCACTAGGATTTACTCTCTGCTGCTCAGTGGTGCGCTCTTACCCATGAGAAGTGATGCAAAAATAGACAGTTTAATTCAAATACCTTTGAAGATTAGAGGCTTTATTGAATTTGGAGTTATAAGAAATCATGGCTGTCACTGCAAGACTCCTTTTCCTTGCAGAATATCCCCACAGGTGAAGTTGGGTGAAGTTTCATTGCTCCATGCTGACAAATAATATGTGAAATATGGAAACACTAATGTTTATTAGTGGAACCACAGGAAATCATATCAATGTTGATCATTGGTGTGAGCAGTGAAAAGCATTTTGATGAAAATACAGTGGTAGAACAAATTTGGTGGAAGTATATCATTTTTTTGAATATACACCGATCAGCCATTACATTAAAACCACCTAATTGTTTCTACACTCACTGTCCATTGTATCAGCTCCACTTACCATATAGAAGCACTTTGTAGTTCTACAATTATTGACTGTAGTCCATCTGTTTCTCTACATACTTTTTTAGCCTGCTTTCACCCTGTTCTTCAATGGTCAGGACCCCCACAGGACTACCACACAGTAAGTATTATTTAGGTGCTGGATCATTCTCAGCACTGCAGTGACAATGACATGGTGGTGGTGTGTTAGTGTGTGTTGTGCTGGTATGAGTGGATCAGACACAGCTGTCCTGCTGGAGTTAAATACCGTGTCCACTCACTGTCCACTCTAATAGACACTCCTACCTAGTTGGTTCACCTTGTAGATTTAAAGTCAGAGATGATCGCTCATCTATTGCTGCTGTTTGAGTTGGTCATCTTCTAGACCTTCATCAGTGGTCGTAAAACGCTGCCCACAGGACGCTGTTGTCTGGATGTTTTTGATTGGTGGACTATTCTCAGTCCAGCAGTAACAATGAGTGTCTGATCCACTCATACCAGCACAACACACACTAACACACCACCACCATGTCAGTGTCACTGCAGTGCTGAGAATGATCCACCACCTAAATAATACCTGCTCTGTGGTGGTACTGGGAGAGTCCTGACCATTGAAAAACAGCATGTAAGGGGGTTAATAAAGCATGCAGAGAAACAGATGGACTACAGTCAGTAATTGTAGAACTACAAAGTGCTTTTATATGGTAAGTGGAGCTGATGAAATGGACAGTGAGTGTAGAAACAAGGAGGTGGTTTTAACGTCATGGTTGGTCACTTTAAGTGTATGTGTTAGCATTAACATTTACATTCAGTTGAGTTAAAGGGCCTTAACCATCTAAATCAGCCTTAACCATTTCTTCTGTGTCATACCTTACAGTTGGAACTTTGCTTTTGGGTGGGAAGGTTGAAGGATAACTGTCTGTCAATCAATTATCTCTTAACACAAATGCTTTTACTAAACAATTCCTGCCTTACTATTATAATGTTTTAGCATTTTATTAACATGAATCTTCTCAGTGTTTGAGCTGAAGGTGTTCTTCTGTTAAGTGTGGGTCAAACAACCTACTAGCTGTAACCAAATCTAATTTCAAAACATGAATATTATGAATTCGTGATCACAGCCTGAAGGATGAATCACGTCTGATTCAAAGCGGCATCATTTGCATATTTCATAACTTGTTATTGATGTCTTCACTGACAGAGTGTCCATTAGCTGCTCCGAAGACACGGAGGCGCAGGATTTTGTGGATAAGAACTATTGTTACAGGCCCATTGATTCCACTCTTCACGCAATCACTCACTCACTCACTCATTTTTATGACTGGGACGTTTTATATGTCTGTGGTTTATTCTACTGTCATAAGTACAGAATATAAAAAGTTTTAATTTCACCATGTATATACACTGATCAGCCATAACATTAAAACCACCTCCTTGTTTCTACACTCACTGTCTATTTTATCAGCTCCACTTTCCATATAGAAGCACCTGTAATTGTAGTTCTACAATTACTGACTGTAGTCCATCTGTTTCTCCACATACTTTTTTAGCCTGCTTTCACCCTGTTCTTCAATGGTCAGGACCCCCACAGGACCACCACAGAGCAGATATTATTTAGGTGGTGGATCATTCTCAGCACTGCAGTGACACTGACATAGTGGTGGTGTGTTAGTGTGTGTTGTGCTGGTATGAGTGGATCAGACACAACAGCGCTGCTAGAGTTTTTAAATACCGTGTCCACTCACTGTCCACTCTATTAGACACTCCTACCTAGTTGGTTCACCTTGTAGATGTAAAATCAGAGACGATCACTCATCTATTGCTGCTGTTTGAGTTGGTCATCTTCTAGACCTTCATCAGTGTTCACAGGATGCTGCCCACGGGGCACTGTTGGCTGGATATTTTTGGTTGGTGGACTATTCTCAGTCCAGCAGTGACAGTGAGGTGTTAAAAAACTCCAGCAACACTGCTGTGTCTGATCGACTCATACCAGCACAACACACACTAACACACCACCACCATGTCTGCAGTGCTGATCCACCACCTAAATAATACCTGCTCTGTGGTGGTCCTGGGAGAGTCCTGACCATTGAAGAACAGGGTGAAAGCAGGCTAAAAAGGTATGTAGAGAAACAGATGGACTACAGTCAGTAATTGTAGAACTACAAAGTGCTTTTATATGGTAAGTAGAGCTGATAAAATGCACAGTGAGTGTAGAAACAAGGAGGTGGTCATAATGTTATGCTTGATCGGTGTACCTGGAATCCACTGTTTTAATCATTGTTCTTTCTCGACTGTGTATAGAGTGACTGTGTCCTTGCATTTGTGGATTGTTCGTAATGTCGTTGTTTGCAACATCCGTGGCTCGACAAACCATACAGTATATGAAGTGTTTTAGTCTGCAGACATGCCACATTTCTTTGGCAGGTTCTTTTGGTGCATATTTGGTCTTCCTTTCTTCATCCTCCATCTGTTTTTGTTTAATGTTTTTTACCATATCAAGGAAGCCTTTCACATCTGTTAACACTGTGATGCTAACTCTATGCTGACATGATGCTTATCTAATCTGCACAGCACTCCATATCGCTTTTAGTGGCGAACAATATTATATGATTTGCTGCCCACTGAATCCTACAGCTGTTATATTATCTATGCTACGGTATGTCGGTATTTAAAAAATCCATACAATATGAGGAATCAAAGACGGTATACCGAACGTACCGTCATACCACCCAGCCCTAGATAAGAGCATCAGTTGCTTTTGTGCTTATGCACCCTATAGAACTGTATATGCTTTAGACGTTTAGAAAGCTGTAGATGAAAACTGCAGCATTGCTGTATAAAGCTTTCATTATTTTCTGTGTTGTTAGTGTTTTTATGAATGCCTGGCTGGAACAAGGTGTGCTTTACAGATGAGATTCCCCATTAGAAAGCTCGAAGTCTAAATTTATGTGTGTTAATGAATGATGCCTTCACAGCCAGCTTCACCCACGCTTTGTTTTCTATGATGCAGAACAACAGGAGTCCTATCCAAATCTTTTTTTTCTCATTTCACTACTAGATTGAATATTTGTTAGAGTACCCTTAGCTGCTAGAGTGGTGCAGCACAGCAGCATGGGTCCTGGAAAGCTGGGTTTGAGCCAGGTTCCTCAAGATAGTGTCTGTGATGATCTTAATGTCTTCTGTGTGATTTTGTCTCTCTTGCGCTCTATTTCCTAGCCACTAATATAAATTGCTACTAGATGTAAATGAATGAGTGTGTTGACCATTCCAGGGTGTATTCCTGCCTTGTTTTTGGATTTTTTCTGATGGTGGATTGGTGTCATGTCAAAGATACACCAACCAGGCATAACATTATGACCACTGAGAGGTGAAGTATGATCATCTCTTCATCACGACACCTGTTAGTGGGTGGGATATATTAGGCAGCAAGTGAACAGTTTATCCTCAAGCATAAGGATTTGAACGAGTTTGACAAGGGCCAAATTGTGATGGCTAGACGACTGGGTCAGAGCATCTCCAAAACTGCAGCTCTTGTGGTGTGTTCCCAGTCTGCAGTGGTCAGTATCTATTAAAAGTGGTCCAAGGAAGGAACACCTACAGTGGGAAACCGGTGACAGGGTGCACGTGATGCACGTGGGGAGTGAAGGCTGGCCCGTGTGGTCCGATCCAACAGACGAGCTACTGTAGCTCAAATTGCTGAAGAAGGTAATGCTGGTTCTGATAGAAAGGGGTCAGAATACACAGTGAATAACAGTTTGTTGCATATGGGGCAGCAAAAGGGGGACCAACACAATATTAGGAAGGTGGTCATAATGTTAAGCCTGATCGGTGTATATTCCCGCTTTGCTCCCAGTGATTCCATGTAGTGCAAGACTCACTGTTACCATGACCAGGTTAAACTGATAAGTAAAATAAATACATAAATTACATTTTATTTTACATTTTACACTTACAGTACTGTGACAGTACACATTCCGAGCAATTGTGGGTTAAGGGCCCAACAGCAGCAACCTGGCAGTGATGGTGCTTAAACCACTGACGTTTTGATTACTAATCCAGCACCTTAACTGCTAGGCTACAACTACCCTATGTGGAGCACATTTTACCCAGCAGTGCTACATAGGGTTGACATGTGCATATACCAAGCTCATAAGTCTGGTTAATAATGCATCGGTTTTACTCTGTAATTTCCAGGTTCCCGCATTTAAGTGTCACTAGCTAAAAGTTCCACCTATGCCATTCCCACCAAGTGGGTGATTAAATGAATGTGTGTTTTCCTAGTAGATTTATACCATGTTTAATGTGTGTATGTGTGTGTGTGTGGGTGTGTCTGTCTTGCTGTTAGTGTTTCAAGTCCAGTCAAATGTATTTATATAGAGCTTTTTACAATGGACATTGTCTCAAAGCACTTTACAGAATCCAGGACCAACAGACCAAAAAAAAACCATTGAGCAAGCCGAGGGCGACAGTGGCAAGGAAAAACTCTTAAATCCTTAAAATGACAGGAAGAAACCTTGAGAGGAACCAGACTCAGCAGGGACCCATCCTCCTTGGATGGCCTGAAGGATACTTTAAATAAATAGAATTTACACAAATCATACAAACACAAAATTAAATTTAACTGAAAGTTATAACTAGCAAAAAAATAATTAAAGTTCTTAATTGTTAAGTCCAGTCTGTGATAAAGTCCGTTGTAAGTTCTGGATATTTTTGGTGCAAACATGCCAGACTCCCATCCCATCTAGCAGGAGCAGCATTGTTGGCACTGCAGTCTCGACTTGCAGTCTTTAACCTCGAGAGGGTGAACAGGTTTCCGTCAGAACCACCTCGGGGTAAAACAACGGAAGATGTAAGTAAATGTGTGTTTGTGTTTTTGTGGGTGGCCCACTTTGACCCTAATTAGATTGAAGTGTTTATTGTAGGTGAATGAATGAGTAAATAATGTTATTTCACTGATAAAATTTTACTAATGAAAATTTAGTGTGATTTAGCCTTTATTTCCTTTCGATGAAGAGCAATGAATCTTGCTCCACTGAACTTGTTTTGACACACTAAGGATGACAGATTAATGAAATATAAAACATCAGCATCATAGACAACAGGGTGCCGAATGGAAGCGAACACACTGGCTCACTTTTTCAATTTGGTTTTTATCTATTTATAATTGTGCTCATTCATCCAAAAAGGAACAGTTCTATTACTTAGGCTACTGTTCCTGCTCAGTAAACCAGCCGAGCCCCTCTGCTATTATAGCCATCTCTACTATTCCCTACTATTTATGTACCCTATTCTCTTTAATGTTTCATTATTCAAACCATGAAAACCTCTTTTGGTGCCAGCAGGGGGTAGTTATGCAGCCTTCAATATGCTGTAGCATAAACCAAATGTAGCAAAGTATCATTGTTGTTAAAATTCAATTCGGCTTCATCAATATGAATGAAATGTTTGTTTACATATAAAATCAGATTTGGGAGGAAGACACACAGTTTATTATAAATACAAGGGAACTGAACAGTGATTACCAATCAGACAACCTTGATCAGCTAGGTTTTAGTAATAATCTGCAGATGTGACAGCTGCTTTATTTATGATGGTAAACTATTTTTCACAAGAGAATCTTGGAAGAAGAAGGTAGGGAACCATTAAGCTGGACCTCTAGACCTGGTAAGCCTGCTGATGAGCCAGATAGCATTATTATTTAGCAGAGGCGTCATGGTGGCTCGGTGGGTAGCACTGTTTCCTCACAGCAAAAAGGTACTTGCTTTGATTCCCAGGTTGGGCAGTCTGGGTCCTTTCTGTGTGAAGTTTGCATGTTCTCCCCGTGTCTGCGTGGGTTCACAAATACTGTGATAAGTCACAAATACTGTAAAGTCTGTGTATGCCGATGTATTCTGATAGAAATTATAATATGCCCCTGTTCCACATATTTTCTCCTACAGGGTTTCCCTTCTGTATTTTGCGTTCATAACAATTACAAACTGATCGCAACACCTTTCACACTACATGATTGTGAGTCGCTGACTGGTCCAGATATTTAACATGCTAGATATTTTTCTTGTGTCTGTGAGCGATTGGCGAGTGTTCGGCAAGCGCTTGAATTGAATAGTTGAACAGTTCTTACAAAGTGATTGAGAGCCGATTCCCGAACCCCGGGCGAACGCCGAGTTGCTTCCGAGCTGCCACATCTAGCGGCAACCTGTTGGCAAACGAAAATCAGGGCAAAAATCATGTAGTGTAAACTGGGCATTAGAATCATTTTTTTTCCTAACATAATTGATTTTACATGCTTTTAAGTATTGGGTGGGGCTGAAACATCTGATGTCAATAATCTGACCACATGCTTCTGGCCACATTTTGCCAATAAATCAGTAAAATCCATGCGATACATGTCCCTCACTATCTGTCTATCTAACTATCAAATAATTCACCAAAGATGACTTTAGGCATCTCCAACAGGGTATTCTGCCTTCACAAAGCTTTATCATTCACTCCTGGCTTTTTCTCCAGATTCTTATAATAAATATTAAACAGTTCACTGCACTGTTATGCGACACTTATGCAATCCCTCAGTGAAAGTAAAACTCTTTAGCAGATGGTGAAACGAACAAATGAAGAAACTTTGCTGGTCCTCGTAGACAGTCCCACCAACATTAGCATGCAGAATGAGACAGCTCAATCCCATGCTCCAAAACAGCAGTGCTAACGGCATTATTAGATTGCCTAGGTGCAAATCACGTGTACTCGCTTTCATCCTAACAAGTCTTTCATCACAGTGAGTTCATATTTTCTGTGTCCCTGTACACATGCATTAAAACTCAACAAAAAAATCTCAGTAGGACTGAATTCATTCAAAGACAACATACTAAGCATGGATTATTTTTATTGTGCTTCGGAATATATTGTGTGGCACCTGTCTACAGTCACTGCTAAATTGATTTGTTGTGTTGGTAATGTGGAGGAATTTGCTATTGGCAAGGTAAACCCAGAACTCTTGTTCTTAGCTTCCTGACAGAGGCAGCCAGAAACCATCTAACATCCTGGTACTTCAGAGAGTCTGTGAATAGATTTGTATACTGTGTGATATACAAATACTACCATCTCCTGCAGATTTACAACTATGATCCATCCAGCTATGGTTGCATTAAAACTCCTAATTATTACCATTGGACATTTTTAGGTGCATCTGTTTGTCATTGTCTAGTTTACGAAGACAATTCTGAGCTATTTAATTTGACCATAATATATTCTCCATGACGTTGATGAATGACTAAAGTGTGTGGTCTTGGTGTGACCTTATTTGTACCCTGTAAGGTGGATAGGGAACATGCGGGTGATTTTAGACCTTGTTTGGAACACTACCAACTGTTCAGTTTAGTAAAAATATACATAATGATATGAGCAACCACCAACTGCTAATTATAATGTTTAATGATAGCTTTGCTTGGTTGTATAACATACACGTATAAAACATTATTGTAACGATTGGGCTAAAGACGAGAGACAAGGGGCAGACACACACGCAGAGATGTTTACAATGTTTGATAACAAAAGACACAAAACAGGGGTAGACAAGACCAGACACAAACACATGACCTATGCTAAATGCTAATCTAAATGCTAATCTAAATGCTAATCTAAATGCTAATCTAAATGCTAATCTAAACAGACGTGACATGACAAGATGCATAATAGCCTCCACTAAATGATCCACAGCTGTCTTCTTAAATACCCTCAGCATTACACCTAAATGAGGTACAGCTGTGGACAATTAGCAGGAGGCCAATCATAATGAGGGGCGTTGGCTTGAGACTGAACACAAACATTCCAACATGTCCCCCCTGGAGAGAGGGGCGTAGCACATAAACAAACTGCGGAAGCACAAAGAGGCTTGTTTTGTGACAGTTATTACCGGGTGCACCTTATGGTGCAAAAACCTATATATATATATATATACACAAAATAATAATGCGGGCGGCACGGTGGCTAAATGGGTAGCACTGTCGCCTCACAGCAAGAAGGTCCTGGGTTCGATACCCAGGTGGGGTGGTCCGGGTTCTTTCTGTGTGTAGTTTGCATGTCCTCCCCGTGTCTGTGTGGGTTTCCTCCGGGTGCTCCGGTTTCCTCCCACAGTCCGAAGACACGCAGATGAGGTGAATTAGAGATACTAAATTGTCCATGACTGTGTTCGATATAACCTTGTGAAATGATGAATCTTGTGTAATGAGTAACTACCGTTTCTGTCATGAATGTAACCAAAGAGTGTTAAGTATGACGTTAGAATCCTAATAAACAAACAAACAAAATAATTATGCTCTTGTTTACACTGCTTAAATATTGTAATACTAGTGATGAATGTCAGGATAAAAGGTAGCATCTTATGTGGCTTTACACCAGATCAGTGCATTACTTAACCTTTATGGGAAATTCAGGTGCTCAGGCTCGTTCCACTATAAACCATTCAGGACCATTTCATTTAAAAACACTGTAAGTAGGATTAAAGAAGTTTTGGTGGCTCTGTTTCTTATTGGGTGTTTTTATGCAGTATATGCATTAAATCTCTATTTATGGATTGGCTTTACTACTTCATTAAAGTGTACCTGATATACAACTAGTTAAAGTCTAACTGATTGAGTAACAAACATTATGATTCTCTCTGGTACTACCCAGATTTTATCACCCGAATGAGTAGCATTGAATGTGAAAGTATTGAATGTATTCCTGCCTTGCTTGACTCTGTGACTCTGACCAAGTTTAATCTGATAATAAAAATGAATGAATAAATAAATAAATAAATGTAATAAACATAAATAAACAAATATTATGTGCTCCAATCCACTTTCTATTTGCTGTAATATATCTCTGTTTACACATAATACGGATTTAACTACAAAGATTTATAAACCTCTTGATTCTTTGTCGAAAAATATTTGAGATACATTAAATCAAAAGGCTGTGGATCCAATTATAAGTACAGAGCCAAGAGAGATACGATGTAAGTCGATAGTCCTTGTATAATTAAGAAGAATGGATTAGCTCTCACTTGCTTTTATGGCTTTTGGAGGAAAAGAATTGTCAGCTGTTTGGGGAGCACTAATATACTGTACATCAACACAGTTTCCAGGACTCAGACCAACACTGTTCCCTCTATGTTCATTCATTCTCTGGAATGAAAATTCATTCTTGTCTGCCTTAATTATGTGAGGGCGGCACGGTGGCTTGGTGGGTAGCACTGTCGCCTCACAGCAAGAAGGTCCTGGGTTCAATCCCCTGACTGGGCGGTCTGGGTCCTTTCTGTGCAGAGTTTACATGTTCTCCCGGTGTCTGCGTGGGTTTCCTCCGGGAGCTCCGGTTTCCTCCCACAGTCCAAATACATGCAGTCAGGTTAATTGGAGACACTGAATTGCCCTATAGGTGAATGGGTGTGTGTGTGTGTGTGTGTATGTGTGTCTGCCCTGCAATGGACTGGCGCCCCGTCCAGGGTGTTACTGTGTGCCTTGCGTCCATTGAAAAGGCTCCAGCTGCACAAGGCGAGTTTATATGCAGATCAGCCTTGTGCACGGAGAGCCACACCATGATCAGCATCATTCCCCAACTCTGTGCAGGTACCATCAATCAGCCACCAGAGGTCGTAATTGCACCAATTATGAGGAACCCTGGTTCGGCTCATCCCACCCAGTCGTTGTTCATGTGGCCGCCCAGCCCAGCAGGATGGCAGAGCTGACACTCGATATGATGTATTTGAAATCCCAGCTCTGGTGTGCTTTTGTGTTTACCTGAGTGGCATAAAAGTTTAATTTAATGTATGTATACTGTGGTACTGCATGCCAGTCAGGTGAAATTTCCATTTAACATTTGTCAGGTCCCATTACTAGCCTTAGCTTTAGTTTACCTCAACTCTAAACCTAACCTCAACCCCAATTTTAATCCCAAATAACACCAATACCAGGGCCTAGTCCACTACAGCTGACACAAGACAGAGGGCATAGGAGAAAGCTGACCCATCTGTGTAGCCAACCAGCGTAAATTGATGACGATTGGGGATTAATTTTAACCCTAATGTAAACTTTGAACGGTATCCTAACCCAAATCCATAACCAAAACTGTAATCCTAACCTTAATCTAAACAAAAAAAAAATACCCCTACCTAAACCCTAACCGTTAATTCTAGCCTTTATGTATATTTAACAATAAACTCTATAATACTCTAGAACTTTATAATAATAATAATAATAATAATAATAATAATAATAGTATGTAAAATAAATAACTGAACATAGGGTCTTAATTTTTAATCTCAAGGCTAACCTAAACCCTAAACCCTAAACCCTAAACCCTAGCCTTCACCCAAACTCTAACCTTAATCAAAACTCTAACTCTATTGTTACTCCTAACATTAAACCAAAACTCTAACCCTAACAGTTGGGCTGCTTTGGGAATGCTTTTTTTATATGGAACAAAACAGCTTTGCGCTGGCTGTGCTCTTATTTCCTGGAGTGATTGGGTTCATTGCTTTGCTGCTCCATTTTACAGCTTGTTCAATCGACCTTTTAAAGGGCCACAAATGAGACAAACTGTGTATAGGTAGAACCATAGTTTGAAGCAACACACAAACAGGGAGAAACAAATTCTTACTGTTTTTTTTTAAAACCCTGAACAGTTTAACAGTATTTTAATCTAGAATGATACTGTGAGAAAATAAAAATATGGCATGTCAACTAGTGGCTGTAAAATAGGGATACTGAAATAGCACTAAGATAGCAATTCTGCATTTTAAGTTTCCTAGTACTGAAATTGCTTAAAGTGGATTTACAGCTTATTAATAAGATTGATGGTGTTCATTTGATTGGGGAAACAAATAAGCTTCAGGGATGCATATCCTTTTTCTGAGTTTTTATCTTATCACATCATCATACGGCCACCACTGCCAGAGGTTTCTGTTTCAATTTACACTGCAAAACTGCAAGTGTAAATTGTTTAGACTGTGGATTCAAGTTTGCCCCTCAGTGGCACAGCCAGCAGAATACAGTGTAAATATATTGATAAGTGGAAAAATGCAGTCAGCATCAAAGTAAAGAAAACACAAAATGCACATAATGTACAGGCCACCTCACTCTGACCCAGACCAAAGCACTAAATTTAGTCCTAACCCTAACCCATATCCTAACCACAAACTGTAAATCTGATCCAAACCTGCACCAATACGCTAATCTTAATCCAAACCAAAACCCCAACCCTAACTTTAGTCCTAACCCTAACTCTAATCCAACCCAAAACCCTAACTTTAGTCCTAACCCTAATTCATATCCTAATGATTCAAAATCTAGCCAAAACCCTGATCTTAATTCAAACCAGGTGGCTTAGTGGGTAGCACTCTTGCCTCACAGCAAGAAGGTCCTGAGATCGGTCTGAATCCTTTCTGTGTGGAGCATTTTCTCCCCGTGTCTGCGTGGGTTTCCTCGGGGAGCTCCGGTTTCCTCCCACAATAATTCAAACCAAAAAAAACAACCCTACCTTTAGTCCTAACCCTAACTCTAATTCTATCCCCAAACCTTAAATCTAATCCAAACCCTAACCAAAACCCTAACCTTAATTCAAATAAAAAAAAACAACTCTACCTTTAGTCCTAATCCTAACTCTAATTCTAACCCCAAACCTTGAATCTAATCCAAACCCTAACCAAAACCATAACCTTAATTCAAACCAAAACCCCAATCCTAACTTTAGTCCTAACCCTAATCCTAACTGAAAACCTAATTGTAACCCTAACCTTAACCCAAAACAAAACCCCAACTCTAACTTTAGTCCTAACCCTAACTCATATTCTAACCCCAAACCTTAAATCTAATCCAAACCCGAACCTTAATTTAAACCAAAAACCTCAACCATACCTTTAGTCCTTACCCTAACTCTAATCCTAACCAAAATCCTAACTCTAACACTAACCCTAATCCTAACTGAAACCCTATTTGTAACCCTAAGCTTAACTCAAAACAAAATTCCAATTCTAACCTTAGTCCTGACCCTACACGCTAACTGTAATTCTAAACTTAATCTCTCTAATCTTAAATGTAATTTAAACCACAACTCTATCCCTAACCCTAATACTAACCCTAAACTTTACCCAAATTAAGACTCCAACCCTAACCCCACCCCAAACCTTTACCCAAAAACCCTAACCATATCTCTAATGCTAATCTACTGTAGGCTTAGTAAGATAAATCAAATGTTTATGCTTTATTTGTAAGAACTGGCTAAATTTCTAACTTATTTAGGTTATGTTATTATTGTGATGACATTTACTTTTTTATTACAAATTCAGAAACACACACACACACACACACACACACACACACACACACACACATATCAGAAGAATGCATTATGTGAAACCTTCATACTGCAGCACTGTGATAAGTGTTATGCCTTATACAAGAAAAGTACATTAGCTTCAAGGTCTCAGCTTCACTCAAGTTTTCCCTTAAGAATGTAAACTCACAAGATCCTGGGCTTAAATTAACTTTATTTGAACATTTGAAGATTTATGGAGCTGGAAAGTGAGGAGAGGGAGAATAAATAAAGTAAATAACCTTTGAAATGACCTGCATTACTCATGCTTTAATGAATTGATTATTTATATTCCAGGTTTAAACCTTTATAATAAAGCATTATTACGGTGGGATTTTACTATCTAGGATCCTTTATATACAGTATAAACTATTTTTAGAATTCTGTGCCAAATTAGGACTCAAGCTTTATAATTGTCATTCTAAATCCTAGCCCGTCTTATTTTTGGCCAAGAACAGAGAGAACTGGTTAAGTACACAGATCAGCCCTAACATTAAAACCACCTCCTTGTTCCTACACTCACTGTCCATTTTATCAGCTCCACTTACCATATAGAAGCACTTTGTAGTTCTACAATTACTTACTGTAGTCCATCTTTTTTTAGCCTGCTTTCACTCTGTTCTTCAATGGTCAGGACCCCCCCACAGGACCACCACAAAGCAGGTATTATTTAGGTAGTGGATAATTCTCATCACTGCGGTGACAATGACATGGTGGTGTGTTAGTGTGTGCTGTGCTGGTATGAGTGGATCAGACACAGCAGCGCTGCTGGAGTTTCTAAATACCGTGTCCACTCACTGTCCACTCTATTAGACACTCCTACCTAGTTGGTCCACCTTGTAGATGTAAAGTCAGAGACGGTCACTGATCCATTGCTGCTGTTTGAGTTGGTCATCTTCTAGACCTTCATCAGTGGTCACAGGATGCTGCCCAGTTAGGATTAAAGTTAGTGTTGGAGTTAGAGTTTTGGTTAGGATTATAGTTAGGGTTAGGAC
This sequence comes from Trichomycterus rosablanca, assembly GCF_030014385.1. NCBI lineage: Eukaryota > Metazoa > Chordata > Actinopteri > Siluriformes > Trichomycteridae > Trichomycterus > Trichomycterus rosablanca. The sequence goes on along the minus strand of NC_085998.1, from coordinate 11,070,822 downwards.
TAAAGTTAGGGTTGGGGTTTTGTTTGGGTTAGGGTTACAATTAGGGTTTCAGTTAAGATTAAAGTTAGTGTTGGAGTTAGAGTTTTGGTTAGGATTATAGTTAGGGTTAGGACTAGAGTTAGGGTTGGGGTTTTGGTTAAGGTTAGGGTTACAATTAGGGTTTCAGTTAGGATTAAAGTTAGTGTTGGAGTTAGAGTTTTGGTTAGGATTATAGTTAGGGTTAGGACTAGAGTTAGGGTTGGGGTTTTGTTTGGGTTAGGGTTACAATTAGGGTTTCAGTTGGGATTAAAGTTAGTGTTGGAGTTAGAGTTTTGGTTAGGATTATAGTTAGGGTTAGGACTAAAGTTAGGGTTGGGGTTTTGGTTAAGGTTAGGGTTACAATTAGGGTTTCAGTTAGGATTAAAGTTAGTGTTGGAGTTAGAGTTTTGGTTAGGATTGTAGTTAGGGTTAGGACTAAAGTTTGGGTTGGGGTTTTGTTTTGGTTTAGGGTTACAATTAGGGTTTCAGTTAGGACTAGGGTTACTGTTGGAGTCAGAGTTTTGGTTAGGGTTAGAGTTAGGACTAAAGTTTGGGTTGGGGTTTTGTTTTGGGTTAGGGTTACAATTAGGGTTTCAGTTAGGACTAGGGTTACTGTTGGAGTCAGAGTTTTGGTTAGGGTTAGAGTTAGGACTAAAGTTTGGGTTGGGGTTTTGTTTTGGGTTAGGGTTACAATTAGGATTTCAGTTAGGATTAAGGCTAGTGTTGGAGTTAGAGGTTTGGACTAAAGTTAGGGTTTTGGTCTGAGTCAGAGTTAGGCTGCGTGTACATTATATGCATTTTGTGTTTTCTTTACTTTGATGCTGACTGCATTTTTTCACTTATCGAGGTATTTAATTTTATACTGCTTTCTTCTAGCTGTGCCACTGAGGGGCAAACTTAAAAACAATACACAGTCTAAACAATTTCAGCTGCAGTTTTGTGTATTTGTGTGCAGTTTCGCATAAAATATATTAGTTTAAAACAAACATACTTTCTTGTTTAATTGTTCCAACTTTTTTTGGAATTATGCCTTGGACCTTAGATGCTGCATTTCTTTTCTACTGTTGTTGGTTTGTGTGCTGCAATGTCTTTCCCACCCAAAGCCCTAATTTATTTAGTTTTTTCCTGGCTCACTAAAATACATAAAAGATGTGTAGAATTTCAGTCATGTTTATTTTTAATCCACTCGTATCTGGGTTACTGTGTAATACAATAATCTCTCTGAAATCCCTCTCACGCTTCCCACGCACAGTTAGAACCACAGATCAGAGCCAAATATGACCACATATGGCCACTTCTTGAAGTGGATTTGAAATTTTTAAAGAAAGAGGAAGCACCTGCTGTTTCGTGGCAGCTGAATGAGGGAGGAATCAGATGATTAGATGGTGCAGAGGAGGAAGCCATAATTAAACTGGTTTTAAAAAGGAATCCTCTGTATCATGCACAGCTCTCACATTGTGGACATGTGGTAGATAGCTTTACAGGCACAGACCACATCGAGGAGAATCTGTTAGTGGTGATGTGAACATTGGGGAACATTGAAGTGAGTGGGTGTCTGTAGCAGGTATGGAAATAATTTATTTCTGATTCTTTATTTAAGTTCTGAAAATAGACAGACATACTACAGTATTATTAATCAGTTAATCAATTTGCAGTAGACTGTAGTTTACAAATAGAGAGAATTTATTTCTGTTGCAACTGTCCCTAGCAGTCATTCTGCAAAGATCACACCAAAAGTACAATGACCAATGAGTAATAAAAATACTAGTAGTAGACTATAAGTAAAATGTAATAGAGATGAACATCACAGAATAAAGCAGATTTTAAGATAAAATAAGTAATAATAAATAACTCTGCCAAACATCCTACGTTTACAAAGGGCTATGCAAATGGTATTCGGTTCTTCTGAAACAATATATGGGAATAAATAAGATAAAGTGGTACCTTGTAACTCAACATCCCCTAAACGCAGCACCCTTCGTCAAAAAATTTGTACTTTTAAATTCAAAGTTTCCCTTAAACTCAACATGTGTGCGACTGCTGCTTTGCTCAGCGCTTGGCTTGAGCGGTGCAGTAAAACGTCATCAAAGTGTGAATATGGGACCGATCTGCATTTGTGTGGAATAACCGTCAAATCCACTCTGAAAGCTCTACATGTATCTGTGTTTAGCTGGATTTTCCTCACTGTTTTACTTTTAAACTTGTGTTATAGCTCGGGGTTCTGAGAAAATGTAAGAATCAGCTTTTCCCAGAGACTAAACGCTTATCATTAAAAAAAAAAAAAGCTTAATGTGAATTAATGTATTAAAAGAACGACATAGAAACACTAAACTCTCTTAATTATTACTGCTCATAAGTTCTCTCCAGTAATTTTTCATTGAATTTTAACTGTTTTTTTAATTATATTTCAGTGTTTTTATATTATATTTGTGTTAGTTTCAGTCTATAAGTATCAAAAACAACCCCTTTATTTTACATTAGCTTAAAATATATGCAGTTCCACAGGACCATGGAACGCATTAACTGGTTTCCCATACATCCTTATGGGAAAAAATACCTTAAAACTCAACGCCTTTTAAACTTAAGCACTCCCAGAACCAACTGACGTTGAGTTTCAAGGTACCGCTGTACATGTAGGATAGGATTATGTGCAGCACAAAAAAATGCATGAAACTTATCCCAACTGTAAAACATGGTGGAAATCCCTAACCTAAACTGTTAATCCTAGCCTTAACCTATACTTAACAATGAACTCTAACCCTCTTTCCATAACCTTTAAACCAAATGCTAACCTTAACCCTAACCTCTAGCCCTTACCCAAACTTTAACCCTAATCAAATCTCCTCCTGGGCTGCTTTAGGCTGTTTTTTTTATATGGAACAAAACAGCTTTGCACTGGCTGTGCTCTTATTTCCTGGAGTGATGTGGGTTCATTGCTCCGCTGCTCCATTTTTACAGCTTGTTCAATCGACCTTTTTAAAGGGCCACAAATGAGACAAACTGTGTATAGGTAGAACCATAGTTTGAAGCAACACAAACAGGGAGAAACAAATTCTTACTCTTAAGTAGTTTTCAATTAGTATACCACCACATGAAGCTCCACACTGGGCACAGTATGGGTTGAAATAAGTAATTTCAAGCAGTTAATTTGATTCATCATTCTCAAATCAATCACTCCATGGTGGTCCCACTGGAGAGAGATGAAATTTACATCTAATGGAGGTTAGCAGGGTGGAAGTTGTGCTGCAGGCACATCTGCAGGCATGTCTGTACATACAGGGCAGAGCCGGCATTGGCAAACAGATTACAAGAGGTTTATTGCTGCAATATAAGACTATTTAACAAATGTCATTCAAACCTTGTCCATTAACCGTGTTGGCATAATGGCAGTTGTAGCCTAGCTGTTGAGGTACTGGACTAGTAATCAAAAGGTCACTGGTTTGAGCCCCACCACTGCCAGGTTGTCACTGTTGGACCCTTGAGCAAGGTCCTTAACCCTCAATTGCTCAGACTGTATACTGTCACAGTACTGTAAGTTGCTTTGGATAAAAAAGCATCCGCTAAATGCCGAATGTCAAATGGCATACATCATACGTTTAAAAGTACATGGACACCTCTCCTAGTGATTGAGTTTAGGTGATACATCCACACTTATTGCTAACATGCTTCCAACTTTGTTTTCTTGTCCACAAAACAAGGTCTATAAGGACATGGTTTGACTAGTTTGATGTTGAGGATCTTGAAGGGCCTGCACAGAGCCCTGACTACAACCTCAATGAAAAAGGCTGAAGGGGGTTTGAATTTTGATTGCAAACCAAGACATATTGTGATGAAATAGTCACAACTGTTCTAAGACACTTGCAAAAATCCTTCATTGAAGGATAAAGGATATCATATGGAGCTGCTTCAACTTTGTAACAATAACAGCCTCCGTGTTTGGGGACAAAAAGTGGGAAATTATCCTTATTCAGTTGACAGAGTGTTTCTGAGGTCCAACACTGGAGGAGAAGGCCTGGCTGGCAACCAACATACCAGTTCTTCCCAAAGATGTATAATGCGGCCATTATCAGGGCTCTGTGAAGGCAATAGAGTTATTTCACCCTAATATTGACAAACCATGTTGTTATCGACTTGCATTGTGTGCGGGGTCACTATAATGCTAAAAATTCACTCCCAAGACTGTTAATGCACCTTTTAGGCAACAGGTGCAGCTGATATACAGGCGAGTCACATTATTATGACCACTTCCTACTTTCTACGTAGTCACGTTTTGTGAGCTAGCTTGGTGGATATATAAGTTGTGCGATAGGCTGTCTGCACGTCATGGGTAAAAGTACCATGGGTAAAATTTTCTTCCCAGGGGTGGATGGGATATTCCAGTAAGACAATGCGACATGTCACATTACTAGAAATGTCCGACATTGGTTGGAAGAGCATGACCAGGACTTCCAATTACTACCCTGGCCCCCTATTACCCAGACTTGAAGTCAATTGAGCATCTGTGGGACCACCTCGATCGTTGTGTTCGCTCTATGGATCCTCCAACATGCACCCTTCAGCAGCTGTGGGATGCACTGCAGTCAGCTCCAAATACCTGTGACAAGCTACCAGGACTTTATTGAGTCACTCCCAGCCCGTCTAGCTGCTGTTCATGCTGCACACTGTGGTTACTCTGGATATAAGCTGGTGGTCATAACAATGTGACTCGACTGTGTACAACTAAACTCAATAATCAGATGAGGTGTCCACATACTTTTGGACACATACTTATCATATCATGTTTCTGCTTCAAGCCTGTGTTGAGTCAAACCATTTAATTCTGCCCTACAGGCATAGAATAGAGCTTTGTGGCTACAAACCAGAATATATATAATGCAATGATAATGTCATCTGCCAAAATGCATTCCTGAGCTGTGTAATTATTCCCATTTGTTTTGGAACCTGGATGGTGTTTTAATGAGGAATGCCAGAAAAACACATTAGCAAGCTGATCATTAAACCACTGATTACCTACAGATACACATATTAAATAAACACGACATGACAGCCAATGCTTTATAATTCTGTTTCTCTCTGCCATCTTTTGGGGGTAAACCAGAGGGCCGTTGGCCATTTGCTTACCCGACTTTATTTTAATTTAAGTATTATGCTAAACAAGCTATTTGCTTATATATACTGATCAGCCATAACATTAAAACCACCTCCTTGTTTCTACACTCACTATTTTATCAGCTCCACTTTGTAGTTCTACAATTACTGACTGTAGTACATCTGTTTCTCTGCATGCTTTGTTAGTCCCCTTTCATGCTGTTCTTCAATGGTCAGGACTCTCCCAGGACCACCACAGAGTAGGCATTATTTGGGTGGTGGATCATTCTCAGCACTGCAGTGACACTGACATGGTGGTGGTCTGTTAGTGTGTGTTGTGCTGGTATGAGTGGATCAGACACAGCAGCGCTGCTGGGGTTTTTAAACACATCACTGTCACTGCTGGACTGAGAATAGTCCACCAACCAAAAATATCCAAACAACAGTGCCCTATGGGCAGCGTTTTATGACCACTGATGAAGGTCTAGAAGATGACCAACTTAAACAGCAGCAATAGATGAGCGATCGTCTCTGACTTTACATCTACAAGGTGGACCAACTAGGTAGGAGTGTCTGATAGAGTGGACAGTGAGTGGACATGGTATTCAAAACTCCAGCAGCGCTGCTGTGTGTGATCCACTCATACCAGCACAACACACACTAACACACCACCACCATGTCAGTGTCACTTCAGTGCTAAGAATGATCCAAGAAGAAGAAGAAGATATACTTTATTTGTCATATATACATATACAGTTGTACAGTACAATGAAATTCTTTCTTCGCATATCCCAGTTTTGTTTGGAAGCTGGGGTCAGAGCACAGGCTCAGCCATCGTACGGCGCCCCTGGAGCAGACAGGGTTAAGGGCCTTGCTCAAGGACCCAACAGTGGCTGCATAGCAGAGCCTGGATTTGAACCGCCAATCTTCTGGTTGATAGCCCAAAGCTCTACCCACTAGGCTACCACTGTCCCAACATCATGAGTTGTCAGCAGTGGGATCCAACACTCAAATAATACCTGCTCTGTGCAGGGTGAAAGTAGGTTTAAAAAGTATGTAGAGAAATAGATGGACTACAGTCAGTAATTGTAGAACTACAAAGTGCTTCTATATGATAAGTGGAGCTGATAAAATAGACAGTGAGTGTAGAAACAAGGAGGTGGTTGATCAATGTATACAGACATTATGTTGTGGTGTTTTATTTATGTACTATATGAAACAGGTCTACCAACTCTACATGAATACCAAATACTTGTTGGCATGCTGCAGCCTGGAATGGCATGGTTTCCTCAAATCAAATTTTGATGAAGTCTTGTCCACCTGAGGACAGCTTGAAAACCCAGTTCCTCATATCTTTCTGGCTTTTTGAGATATTTTCAGAGATTTACCTTAGTGATTTATATTAAAAAGTCCTTCACTGCCAAACTCAGGACAAACTTTAGAGGATTTATCTTCTGCCATCCATTCCAGAGAGTGTTACATCTGTTTATTACAAAAATATGTTTAAATGTAGATGAGAACTCCAAAACTCAATAAATCACGACTAAAATCCAATTTCCTCAGGAAAGTCTGGGGTAGCAATAAAGTATTGTGAGAATAAACAGCAGCAGGCTGTAACCTTGGCTTTGTACAACATTCATTTATTCATTGTTTTACCACCACTTACCCTGGTCAGGGTAACGATGGGTCCGATTCATTGGGTGAAAGACAGGAAACACTCATACACTTACACACACACACTTAGGGCACTTTGTAGTTCTACAATTACTGACTGTAGTCCATCTGTTTCTCTACATACCTTTTTAACCTGCTTTCACCCTGCTCTTCAATGGTCAGGACCACCACAGAGTAGGTATTATTTAGGTGGTGGATCATTTTCAGCACTGTTGTGACTGCAGTGACACTGACATGGTGTTGGTGTGTTAATGTGTGTTGTGCTGGTATGAGTGGATAAGACACAGCAATGCTGATGGAGTTTTTAAACACCTCACTGTCACTGCTGGACTGAGAATAGTCCACCAACCAAAAATATCCAGCCATGGGCAGTGTCCTGTGACCACTGGTGAAGGTCTAGAAGATGACCAACTCAAACAGCAGCAATAGATGAGCGATCGTCTCTGACTTTACATCTACAAGGTGGACCAACTATGTAGGAGTGTCTAATAGAGTGGACAGTGAGTGGACACGGTATTTAAAAACTCCAGCAGCACTGCTGTGTCTGATCCACTTACACCAGTACAACACACACTAACACACAACCACCATGTCATTGTCACTGCAGTGCTGAGAATGATCCACCACTCAAATAATACCTGCTCTGTGGTGGTCCTGTGGGGGTCTTGACCATTGAAGAACAGGGTAAAAACCTTCTATAGGGTTAGTGGAGCTAATAAAATGAACAGTGAGTGTAGGAACCAGGAGGTGGTCATAATGTTATGTCTAATCGGTGTATGTTTGTGGTCATTTAAAGAGGAGGGGAGGTTCTGTACACAATTCTATCATAAAAATCATTGTTTTTTATTTCCTGTCTCATAAAAAAGGTCTGAATGTTTGTTAATGCAATATTAGACAGAAAATGTCAAAATCATGCTAAACGTTTGTCCTTGTTTGTCTTCCTGTCACTAGAAATTGTTAACTGTCATTGAAAATGAATGACTTTGAGATGTTTTTGTTTTATTAGTTGCTGTCATTGTAAAGACAAGCCTAAACAGTGTAAATACAGATAATATGGATTACTTTCTGAATGAAGCATCTGCACTCATTTCCGAGTTTACATTTCATCACAGTTGGGATTAATGTCACTAAGTCGAGCTATTCTGCAAATGTTAATCAATGGGAACCCATCCAGCAGCCAGATGCTTATATACAGTGAACCATATGCCACATACTGTATGTCATTACCTATTGCTTATTGGTTAAGCTTGTAAGGCTGAATTTCTTCACTTAGAAAGTTCTTCCCTGTAGAAAGACACAGTAACAGTGAATATAACAGTGAAGACAATAGCTCAGATTGCACCAAGCAGGAAACTTGTCCTTGAGAAAACTCTCTTTGCCTAACATTTGATTTATGAGGTGAAATCTTGCAATGACAATGTGCTTTCGAGTGAAGCCTCTGTAGATACAAGAACAAATACAACCAGAGAGTCAAGTTTCCAATTACCAATCCCATGGTGAAAGTACAATTAGATCCATTCTGTCTATTGTGATTTTTACATTTATGCTCTGTGTATAGTAACAGAGTGAAAATGACTTTACTTAAGCATGAATAGGGAGTATCTGTAATAAAATCAAATAGATAATGGATACATTTCACTCCAGTAAATTTCCCTTGATTAATTTTGTTAATTACTGCAGAATTATATATTTCATTTTGCAAACTGAGTCTTAAAGAAAATAATAAGATTTAACTTGATATTGTAAAATTTTTTTCTTTCTATAATAAAAACTTAACAATACAGGGATATTGATGTTGCATTTTTTGTTTCAAAATTCTTCACACGTTCTATTGGGGACAGGTCAGGATTGCAGACAGGCCAGTTCAGTATATGTACGCTCTTCTTCTGTATCCATGTCTTTGTAATGTGTGCAGCATGTGGTTTTGCATTGTCTTGTTGTGAGGAAAAAAAAAAGTTGGCATCATATGTTGCTCTGAAATCTTATTGTCCTTTTTGGCCTTAATGCTTCCATCAAAGAGGTGTAATTATTTTTGCCAAGGGAACCCTTTTTCTCCAAAAAATATTTAGAATACAAATTCATGAGTAATGAGGTGAAAAAACTAAATAATGATGCGATTTTAAACAGGTGATTGTAATCATGGTTTGGTACAAAAACAGCATCCAGGAAAGACTCTTTAATGAGTCTTTAATGAGCAAAGATGATCGGAGGATCTCCATTTTGTCAACAAATGTGTAAGAAAATGATTGAAATGTTTAAAAACAATGAACCTCGGAGAAAGATTGGAAGGGATTTGCATATTTCCCCCTCTACAGTGCATAATATCATTAAACAATTCAAGGAATCAGGAATTTCAGTGCATAAAGGCCTAGGATGCAAGCTTAAGCTGAACGCCCGGGGTCTTTGATCCCTCAGACGGCACTGCATCAAGAACCGCCACTCAACAATAGCTGATATATAACCACATGGGTGAGGGATTACTTTGGCAAACCTTTGTCACTTAAAACTTTACTGTGCAAAAAAGAAGCCATATGTTATTCATGTCCAGAAGCGGCTTCGACTTCTCGGGGCTCAGAGACATCTAGGATGGACCATCACACAGTGGAAGCGTGTATTGTGGTCAGATGAATCAGCATTCCAGGTCTTTTTTTGGAAAAAATGGACGCCGTGTGCTCCGGACCAAAGACGAAAAGGACCATCCAGACTGTTATCAGCAACAAGTCCAAAAGCCAGGATCTGTCATGGTATGGGGCGGTTTCAGTGCCCTTGGCAAATGTTATTCACACATCTGTGAGCATTAATGCAGAAAAGTACATTGAGATCTTAGAGCAACATGTGCTGCCTTCAAGACGTCATGTTTTCCAGGGATGTCCATGCATTTTTCAACAAGACAATGCAAAACCACATGCTGCACACATTACAAAGACATTGCTGCGGAAGAAGAGGGTACGGGTACTGGACTGGCCTGCCTGCAGTCCTGACCTGTCCTCAATAGAGAATTTTGAAATGAAAAATGCCACAACGATGACCCCGTACTGTTGCACATCTTAAGACGTGTTTTCAGGAAGAACGAGACAAATTAAAGCTGAAACACTAAATCACTTGGTCTCCTCGGTGCCAAAACGTCTTTTAAGTGTGGTGAAAGGGAATAGCAACATTACAAAGTGGTAAATGCTTTACTGTCCCAACTTTTTTTGGAATGTTTTGCAGACCTGAAATGCAGGAATGGATGTTTATTAATAAATAAAATGAAGTTGATAAGATTAAACATGAAATATCTCAGGTTCATCCTGTCTGTAATCAAATAAAAGTCAAAGTAAATGTAAGAAACTCTGTGTTTTATTATTATTTGCTTTTTCCATGCCGTCCCAACTTTTTCTGATTTCGGGTTGTACATTATTTGTATATAAGTATACAAACTATATTTGTATTTTTTAAATAATATTAGTATATTATTTTAATATACTAGTATTATGTAATATTTTTAACAAGCTACACAAATAATGGGTATTTTCTGGTACAACAAAAAGTTTCTTTCTTTTATTTTGTATGTAACATTACATCACTGACACCAAAACATATTCAAATTTCAATATCTCTTTAATTAATTGCTTGCATTATGATTATAAAACATAGCCCTATAAGTACAGGAAGGTCAGCACATGAAGTTTACCGTCACTTATAGTCCCCATACAGACTCATCTACTAAAACTTTTCAGCCCACTACTTCCAATCAATCAAAAGTTAAGCATTTTGAATGCATTTCTTACCCCCAGGTCGTTTTTTGTAACCTTCAAACTCTGATTTCACACCATGGTCTAATGTGTTATACACATTCTGCTTGAGGGCAGCCATCCAAAACTCTCCAGAGAGACAGGAGAGAGAATAATTAAATTAGAAGCAAATTCTGGATCTGTCTGTGCTACTCTCAGTCGGATGTATGTGCACTCCTACTGCCTGTTTACTGCAGAAATCCTACACATTTCTGCTATAAAACAATGGAGTTTATTTATATAGGGTGTTGAACATATTAATAACAGATTTATTTAACTGTTATGGGTAATCGGTTCTTCATGGTGTAATTTGATTTAATGAAAAAAGACCAACCAATTGATGTAGTACTTTGGCAACAAATATAAATAAAATAATATTTTAAACAGACTAACTTATATATTAATATTTTTTAATAACTGCTAAGCAGGACATTTTTATTGCTAGGGTTCTTTTAAGTATTTAAGCCAATATGATCATTAAGAACATTATGCTATTACGTAAACACTGAATAATTTACAGTGGGTTTTATAAAAGTATTATGTACACCTACCAGGTATAACATTATGATTACTGACAGGTGAGGTGAATAACACTGATTATCTCTTCATCACAGCACCTGTTAGTGGGTGGGATATATTAGGCAGCAAGTGAACATTTATTCTCAAAGTTGATGTGTTAGAAGCAGGAAAAATGGGCGAGCGTAAGGATTTGAGCGAGTTTGACGAGGGCCAAATTGTGATGGCTAGAAGACTGGGTCAGAGCATCTCCAAAACTGGTTCTGTATCTATTAAGTGGTCAGTATCTATAAAAAGTGGTCCAAGGAAGGAACCGTGGTAAACCGGTGACAGGGTCATGGGCAGCCAAGGCTCACTGATGCACGTGCGGAGCGAAGGCTGGCCCGTGTGATCCAACAGACGAGCTACTGTAGCTCAAATTGCTGAAGAAGTTAATGCTGGTTCTGATAGAAAGGTGTCAGAATACACAGTGCATCACAGTTTGTTGCGTAAGGGGCTGCATAGCCACAGACCAGTCAGGGTGCCCATGCTGACCCTGGTCCACCGCTGAAAGCGCCAACAATGGGCACGTGAGCATCGGAACTGGACCACTGAGTAATGCAAGAAGGTGGCCTGGTCTGATGAATCACGTTTTTCTTTACTTCACGTGGATGGCCGGGTGTGTGTGTGTCACTTGTGTGTGTGTGTGTGTGTGTGGAACACATGGCACCAGGATGCACCAGAAGGCAAGCTGGCGGAGGCAGTGTGATGCTTTGGGCAATGTTCTGCTGGGAAACCTTGGGTTCTGTCATCCACGTGGATGTTATTTTGACAAGTACCACCAACCTAAGCATTGTTGCACACCATGTACACCCTTTCATGGAAACTGTATTCCCTGATGGCTGTGGCCTCTTTCAGCAGGATAATGCGCCCTGCCACAAAGTAAACATGCTTCAGGAATGGTTTGAGTAGCAAAACCACGAGTTTGGGGTGTTGACTTGGCCTCAAAATGCCCCAGATCTCAATCCAATCAAGCATCTGTGGGATGTGCTGGACAAACAAGTCTGATCCATGGATGCCCCAGCTCGCAACTTACAGGAGTTAAAGGATCTGCTGCTAATATCTTGGTGCCAGATACAACAGCACACCTTCGAGGGGTCAGGGCTGTTTTGGCAGCAAAAGCAGGACCGACACAATGTTAGGAAGGTGGTCATAATGTTATGCCTTATCAGTGTAATATCTATAATATAAAACTATTTATAATATATGTTGAAGTAAGATAATTATATCTCACTAACATCAAACTAGTACTACACAGCAACCAGATCTGAAACCAATAATGGACCTTCAGGATGTAGTTTAATGTAGACGTAACAATAACTGTGCAGCTAACAAACTTGCAACAATTACATGAAGATGACCAAAATTTTAAAGACATGTTTTTGATATCTGGCTAAACCTATGCACGATTGGTTTTGCATTTTATTGCATAACATTTAATTAGTAAACAAAAATGTTACCTAATTACCATTTAATAACCAGTCAAAGTTCTAAACAATGAACTCTGTGAAATTGTGTAATAAATAATTGCTGTTTTGTGTTCAGAATTTTGCATACAACACACCTGATGACCCTAAATCAAAGCTTAAAATGTGTATTGCATAATAGATGAGCACCTAACACTACACTGCATTTAAGTCTGATAAAGGAATTGGACGGATCAAAATGTGGATGTGCAGTAGCTTAATCCCTTTAGGCTTCAGCTTTGGTTGATGAGCTGTCACCCTCGCTGAGATGTCTTCCAGGTATTTAAGATATACGTCACATTCTAGAGTATCTGATGGTGGAAGGAACTGTCAAATTCTACTAAAGTTTCAGAAGGAAAAAGTGTGACAGGGATATATGGGATGTTTCCTGAAAATGACTGCTGATTACTTTTACACAAAGGTATGAAGCATTACAGAAACAGTGATGAATGAGTAGCCAGAAATATATGTTAGCTCAATCTTTTCTAGCTTTGGTAAATGAGCTGCCATCCATGATCAAATGTCTGCCAGGGATGCAAGATATGGGAAGCAACGTCTGTGTATCTGATGGTTAAAAGAAAACCCTAAATTAACATGCTAAATATGTCATTATCATCACTATTATTCAGATTATTACATTTAGCAGTGCATTTCGGGTAATATAACATTATACACAGCATACCTGGTTTGGCCCGGACTTAAGACTTGAGCTTTGTACAAAGAATTACAAATGAGCACCCCAACAATACACACTGTAAGCCCGGACTTTATATCTAATTAAACATTTTTAGTACAACATACATTATTTAAGTTTTTTTGCTCTACTATGAAATGCAGAGTACATTGTACTCATTTGAGTACACATTTAAATGTGCTGAAAGATTTAAGTTTAATAAACAAAAAAATAATTTTCTATCAGATTAACTTAAAGTTAAATTAAGGTAATTAAACAGAAAATTACCTTTTTCATTTACGTGTAAGTCTGCCTTTTTTCAGCTTGCTGTTGGTGAACGGGAAAAATTATTTTCTTGTGTTCGGGTAGCCGTTTGTTTTAACTTTTGTAACCTGTTGTTGCAAATTACTTTTTAAATTACTTTAAAAGAAAAATAATTTTATTATTCTGTCTGTTTTTATATAAACATTTCTAATTGATATTTAAAATGTAATTAACATGAAAACTAAGAAGAAATCAATATTTTCAATCAAGTTGCCTTTTAGGTGTAATAACTTAATGTTTTAAGTTATGCTAACTCAAGTTTTCATTTTACATTACTTAACTTATTTAAGGCAACGGGTTTCCTAAAATTTTTTATGTAAATTGAACTTATCCAGGCTTATAGTGCACATTTAACAATACACATTTAACAAAGATTGATCAATGAATTATCATATGAGCTTGTATACTGTGGGCATACATTGCCAAAAATATAAAGTAGCTTCATTTGTCTGAGATGAAGAAATAGTTAATAAGCAGCCATCCAAGTGGAGATGTCTGCCAAAGATGCAAGATCAGGATAGCTGCTTTTGGTATCTGCTGCTGAATAACACTGGTTATTTAGTACTTTATATGATCATTAGTCTGTATTTATTCTGCTATAGTTTTGGATACATTACAAAGATACATTGATCCATTATCCTTTATAAGTTTTAAATACAAAGGAAAAGTTCCTCCAAATCTTCAAAAAGTTTCCTCACTTTTATATTTTGTTTGGAAGCGGTGAGGGTGGGAGGAGTAGTAATTGGTCGTGTCTGACAGACTAAGAGACTTTATAGTCTGGATTTAGCGCCATCGGATTTTCCACCTTTTTGGACTCTCAAAGAAGCTTTCAGGGGAAGAAGATTTCCATGTGATGATGTGAAAGCAGCGGTGCATCAGTGGCTACACGCTCAACCAAAAACATTTTTTGCCGATGGCATTAAAAGGTAACTAGGGCCAGCTGTAGCCTAGTGGTTAAGGTACTGGACCAGTGATCAGAGGGTCACTGGTTCAAGCCCCACCACTGCCAGGTTGCTGCTGTTGGGCCCTTGAGCAAGGCTCTTAACCCTCAATTGCTCAGACTGTATACTGTAACTGTAATGTAAGTCGCTTTGGATAAAGGCGTCTGCTAAATGTCGAAAATGTAAATGTAACTGTGTAGAAAAGTGATGTAATTTGTTTTTAAAATTCTCAAGAACCCCTTCGAAGAACCCTCGTACTTATAATAATTGTGTATTATTTGTAATGACATGCAACAATCAGTCATTTCCTTCTTAGCTTTTCTGAGGCAAAAAGTCACGTTCCAATACAGCTTTGACTATTTAAATACACTACATACACTAGCTTGAACAGCCTCTGTAAAGAAAAGTATATGTGAGAACAGGCACTAATGATGTACTAGAAGGCCTGGCTTACAATTGGCATTCCAATTCATTCTAAAGGTGTTTAGTGGGGTTGAGGTTATGGCTCTGTGCTGGCAACTGGATTTAATCAACACCAAACTTGACAAATGATCATCTATATGGATCTCTCTTTGTGCACAGGGATGCAGTTATGCCGGAACAGGGTGGCCCTTTTTTAAACCCTGTCTCAAAATTTGACACATAAAAGTAATTTCATATGGCTGCTCAGGTGGCACAGCCGTAAAAACACACACTAGCACACCAGAGCTTGGATCTCGAATGCATGTATCGAGTCTCAGCTCTGCCTGCTGGCTGGGCTGAGTGGCCACATGAACGACGATCGGCCTGTTCTTCAGATAGGGGTGGGATTTTAAAAAGCCGGATAGGGTCTCTCTCATAACTAATGCGATTACGACCTCTGCTGGCTGATTGATGGCGCCTGCACAGAGGCGGGATAAGAGTGCTGTCAGGGTGTGTCTCTCTGTACACAGTGCTGATCCGCATTGCATAAAACAAACAAACAAACAAAAAAGTAATTTTATATGAATGATTTTAGTTTGTGAACTCAAATATCCAAATGTCTCTGGATAAGGTTGTGAAGGTGCTGGAACTCTTTTTGCATATAAAGGCCTAAATGTCATTAAGACCTAGTCATCGCTCTTGATGACTCCCAGATCAGACCATCTGATAATGTACAAAACCTTGGTGTTGTCGTGGATAACCAGCTGACCTTCTCTCCTCATGTAGCCAACATGACACGATCGTGCCGGTTCCTCTTCTACAACATCAAGAAGATTCGTCCATTTCTCTCCATGGAAGCTAACCTCATGGTTGGACTACTGCAACTCCCTCCTGGCAGGTGCTCCTGTGTCCACAATTAAACCCCTGCAACTCATCCAAAATGAAGCTGCTCAGCTAGTTTTTAACCAACGTAAACACTGCCACATCACCCCACTGCTGTGTTCTCTTCACTGGCTTCCTGTAGCTGCATGCGTTCAGTTTAAAACACTGATGCTCACCTACAAAGCCAAAAATGGACCAGCCCCATGTTACATTCAAGGTCTATTAAAACCCCGCTCTGTACCACGCAACCTCTGAGCCACTAGTCTCGCTCGACTTGATCCTCCACCCAGAACTCAAGGAAGACCAGCATCAAAGCTCTTCTCTGTACTTGCACCCAAGTGGTGGAACGAGCTTCCCTTGTTTGTCCAAACATCTGAGTCTCGCTATCTTCAAAAGACGATTAAAACCCACCTCTTTACTAAACACTTAAGCTGACGTAATTATTTCTTGCAAAAAAACAGGACTTCAGCAGATTTTTATTCCTAGACTGTTGTCTGCTTAAACTAGAGTAAAGTAATGTCTTCTATGGAAGCACTTCTGTAAGTCGTTCTAGATAAGAGCATCTGCTAAATGCCGAAAATGTAAACGTAATGTACCATCAGAAAGAAAATAGTCCTTTTCCGTAGTCCTAAGAACGTATGAATCTAAAAATAACTCATCCGTTCATCCACTGTCTGATTGCACAGGCTATAACATGGCATTCGGTTTGACTTGCAATCCAAACTGCATCATCCCACTGCATCCACACAGATGCAGCTATTATTTTGCAAGACATGGCATTTGATTCTGATTGCAATTCTCTCTTTTTTATTCAGATTGTGGAGCTGCTATTCATTGCTTTCACTGGATTTATGTGGTGATAAAGTAACCCTACAAATGGGCTGGGGTTTATATTACATATTGCCTGTCTAATAAGTGTCTAATGAGTGTCTAATAGAGTGGACAGTGAGTGAACATGGTATTTAAAAACTCCAGCAGCACTGCTGTGTCCACCACTTAAATAATGATCCGCAATGATCCACCACTTAAATAATATCTGCTCTGTGGGGGTCCTGATCATCAAAGAACAGGGTGAAAGCAGGCTAAAAAAGTATGTAGAGAAACAGATGGACTACAGTAAGTAATTGTAAAACTACAAAGTGCTTCTATATGGTATATAAGTGGAGCTGATAAAATGGACAGTGTGTGTAGAAACAAGGTGGTGTTTTAATGTTATGGCTGATCAGTGTATAGGATGGCTATAATAAATAGTTCCTAGGTTTGGTAGATTAAAAGACTCAATCAATTTCTACATGTGAACCTCTATTTAGTGACCTTTCTCTGAACTCTGATTTGGGAATCATGCTGTAATTTATGTCTACTGGTGATGTGAACATGACCTCTATTTTGTTCCTTTTCTGTGCAATTAGACACAACAAGGAGGTGGACAGACTTTGTCTTTAAGACCATGTTCCATCATTGTTTTTTGACAGATATAATACATCATAGAAGTAATACATGTGACATTTACTGCCTGCTTCATTATGTAGGGCATTTAGAAACAAATTGTTATATGCATGATTACTCTGTATGATGTGCTGAAAGTACCTGGTAGTACCTGCCAGTCCTTCTTACATCCATATACCAACAGCATATATAAACACCGATCAGCCGTAACATTAAAACCACCTCTTTGTTTCTACACACATTGTCCATTTTATCAGCTCCACTTACCATATAGAAGCACTTTGTAGGTCTACAATTACTGACTGTTGTCCATCTGTTTCTCTGCATGCTTTGTTCGCCCCCTTTCATGCTGTTCTTCAATGGTCAGGACCCCCACAGGACCACCACAGAGCAGGTATTATTTAGGTGGTGGATGATTCTCAGCACTGCAGTGACACTGACATGGTGGTGGTGTGTTAGTGTGTGTTGTGTTGGTATGAGTGGATCAGACACAGCAGCGCTGCTGGAGTTTTTAAATATTGTGTCCACTCACTGTCCACTATATTAGACACTATATTTAAATATCTCACTGTCACTGCTGGACTGAGAATAGTCCACCAACCAAAAATATCCAGCCAACAGTGCCCTGTGGGCAGCGTCCTGTGACCACTGATGAAGGTCTAGAAGATGACCAACTCAAACAGCAGCAAAAGATGAGCGATCGTCTCTGACTTAACATCTACAAGATGGACCAACTAGGTAGGAGTGTCTAATAGAGTGGACAGTGAGTGGACACGGTATTTAAAAACTCCATAAGTGCTGCTGTGTCTGATCCACTCATACCAGCACAACACACACTAACACACCACCACCACCATGTCAGTGTCACTGCAGTGGTGGTCCTGTGCGGGGCCTGACCATTGAAGAACAGGGTGAAAGCAGGCTAAAAAGCGTAAATGAGGGCGTTCGGATGGCGCAGCAGTCTATTACGCTAGTCCACCATTGAGATTCAGGTTTGAGTTTCCAGTGTAGAGTCTTACTTTGTAGAGTCACAGTCAAATTCAGTCTTAATATGTTGAAAATGAGTCTCTGGACCTGCAACATAGATTCAATTCTTGTAGCTTGTAGAAATGGTAAAACCAAAAAAGTTGTTTTTATCTTATTGCTTTTATTGCCTTTCTGTCTGTAAAACCCATTCTAAAATAAGGTCTATATGGACCCCAGTGAACTGAAGAGCAAGCAGAAGATAGATCAGGCTGTAGCCCCACTGAGACACAAATGGTTTGGGGTTGTGAGCTTGTGAGCTGTGAGTTTAACTCAGTAGTATCCTTCTGTGAAGTTCCTGTCAGAAAAAAAAAGAATTGGAAAAGGATTTTGATCACCTGGGTGCAGGCTTTTCGAGCTCGCCCTTGATCAATAACCTGATGATGGATGGTCATGAGGTGATGGTGTGGTCGATAATTTCTGTACTAACTGAAAAACAGTGAAAAAGCTCTGATAAATGATACTACCAGTACCCTTAATGCAGTATGCTCAGCCTGCCAAAGTGTGTGGAGGCTTGACTGCATTTTACATCCATATCAGAGATTTATTCAGACACAAAGGTGAATCCCTTGACTAAAGATAACTGGGATTGTGTGAAACCAACTGGACATTAGCCATGTTACTCTGGAGGGAAACGTGTTGCTGAAACTATGTGTTATGTCGTAATAAAGCAGGAGGGCTGGAGGTATGAGTAGCATAGATCTATAATGAGTTTGGCTCTTGCATGCACCAGAGATGGGGACGTCAACTCGGACTCGTTTCAAATGACTCAGACTCAATTCATGACTCGCAAAAAAAATGACTCGTAAACAACAAAAGTCCCTAGCGTCAGTTTGTGTTAACATTAGTTACTACTGAGTGCCCTTGAGTTCCCTACACACTGATCACGTGATCTTGTCTATAGGACCTTAAGCAGGTTAAACAAATTCATTCGTAGACCCTGTGACGTCATCACGTACATGACAGCATCTTCTTACCGAAATTTCTTTGACATTTCTAAACTATCAAACCAATGAAGCTCAGCCGTCTATCATATTGTGATGTCATCTGGGAATAAACCTGATTTTATCATCATACAGCCACTTTGTGATGTCATCACGTGGTGTTTTATTGTTTGTGATTAACGGTGTAAAAGTTAACGAGCTACATTCGTGTTTTTGGTGGATTGTGCAGCGTTTCTGGACGTTCACTGCTTATTCTCACATTACTGCTAGTTTTTATTAAAGATGAATGAAACGTCGATCCGACATCATTCTGATCGTGTCATTTTCTGCTCTCTAATAACGCTCCGGCCGTCTTAACCCGCAACGCATGCAATGGGTAAATATTACAGCCAGATTCCGGCATAGTAATAAGGCATCGCTCCCTACTCCCTACACAGTTTGAAGTTCACTTCATTTGAACATTTTTGTTACCTTTGGATTGGAATCTCACTTAAAATGGTGGAATACCCTACGTAGTGCACTTCACAGGAACAACCGGGGTGAATGGAACACTCCTACAGAATTGGCGCTAATGGTTGAAGGACCGCTTTCTGAACCAATCAGACCATCTGATTTTAATTTTTAGTAAGAAATGCTGTTATTTGCATGTATTTAGTTTGCAGCGTCACACAGATGACGTGTGAATGAAACACTTGATAGGCTTTCTAACGAGTTCGTGTTTTACTTCACAACCGGGAAAAGTTTGGAGGTTTTTAATTATAAGCACATTTACAAAATAATGGATTATATTCCTAATGGGACACACGGTTATAAATTTAATTTTGTAATTTATGTAATTTTAAGGGAGTTTTTCCTTGCCACTGTTGCCCTCGGCTTGCTTAACAGGGGTTTTTTGGTCTGTAGGTCCTGGACACACCCTGATCCTCATTATACCTCGAATCTGTGCAGGCAGCAGAGGTCGTAATTGCATCAGTTATGAGAAATCCACTCCGGCACAACTCGTTGTTCGTGTAGGGGCCCAGCTCTGATGTCAGCTCTGGTGTGCTAGCATGTTTTACCGCTGCGTCACCTGAGCGCCTCTACCACTGCTTTTTTTCTGGATAATAGGTATCATGTTTTGTTTGTTTGTGTTCTACCTACCTACCTCCCAAAACCAGCAGTAGTTTGTTTTCACAAAAAAGTAATTTCTTATACCCTTGACCGATAGCTAATGGAAATCTTGCTCAATTCACTACCCCTAACCTTGCAACACTATGAACCAAAGCCTTAATGGAAAACTGAAGCTCTACATCATTCATATTCAAAGCAGTCTGTGCATTAACAACCTCAAACTCTATGTATGAACTCAGAACAGAAATCTTCATTTATTCACAAGTCAGACCTTTATAATTGGCTTGATACAGGTTTACAATAGCCAGACTAACAGTGACTAAAACCACCTTTTCTATGCAAATGGATGTAGCACATCAAACTGTCAGTTACACTGATTTTAAAGGTTTCTTCCACCATTATCATTACTGTTGGGAATTAAAGAAGTGGCTCCTGTAACCATGATGAATGTCTCAGATTTAAAAGCATTTCTAAAAATGCTGACATTAACATCTGCAGACATTTACTGCCTTTCTTAGTCACGGCAGGAAAGTAACCCACGACTGCTATGCTCTTTAAAATGTGAATATTCTGTTTTGATTGATATGTAGAATGAGCATTTAATTATTCCTCTTCAACAAACACTGCTCGTACGTCTTCAACCATATTTAAGCCTAGGTCAGTGATCAATACAGACTAGTTTAATATATTGTTCTCTTAAGACAGTGATGTGAAGTCATCTTTCAATCTGGTTTCATAGAAATCATGAGAGCTGACAGTCGAATAGTAAATCGCAACACCCAAAGAAAATGACATAAAAATAGGACAAAAACAGGTTGTCCACTCTTATTGAAATGAGACATCTCCTTGTTTAGAAGTGTAGTCTTTATTATTAATATTTATGCAAATAACTACACAAACATATATAGTACATTGTCATTTATATGAAAAACTTACATAACTATATTTATAGCAGTAGATCTAATGGTCTAAAGCTAACTAACATTGATAACACCCACACACCAAGGCAAATGTCAAAAGAAAATTTAGATAGATGAGGTATGGCAGCACTAAAGAAGAGCCACTAGCGATAAGTGCAATGTTCCTAACCGCTGGACTGGAAAAGGTCATTACCCAGCCCTTCCCACCAACCAGGTCTGGAAGAGGAAGGTACACGCTTTATTTAACACTTCAATCAGGGCCTGTCTTAGGGCTTAATGGAGCAGAAATATGAAAAGCTAACAGATGTTACAGCTTACATTACTCGTCTGACCCCGGGGCAATGCATCATCATACACTGTTGATTTTTTTTACTGTAGGTCTGTGTTTTATTATAGGCACATTGTGGGTTTGATGGTTATTTCAGATAATGTTTATTATTATTATTATTATTGTTATTTGGGTGGAGCAGTGTTAAAAACTGCTGGAACTGCTGGGTTCGAATCCCCAGTGGTATGGGCAGACCCCGTAAGGTGTCTACCTCCAGACATGATTGGCTGTGTCTAAGTGGTATGGCTGACGATGGATTCCAGGATGGGTTACTGCATTGCATCAAGTGATTTTAGGGAAACCAGACCCTAAAATGAAAGTAAATAATCCCTGTAGATCAGTCCTGTAGAATAGTTCATAGTGTCCAGGTTTCAGTTTTTTGTCAGTGTTTCAGTTTATCAAATTTCTGCCATGTTAGAGATGCTGTTAACCAGGAGCAACAACAATTCAGCTGTGAAGCAACAAATCACACAGTCTTACACAATGGGATAACATAGTGTATAGTGCTAGAGACTTACACCGATCAGCCATAACATTATGACCACCTCCTTGTTTCTACACTCACTGTCCATTTTATCAGCTCCACTTACCATATAGAAGCACTTTGTAGTTCTACAGTTACTGACTGTAGTCCATCTTTTCTCCATGCTTTGTTAGCCCCCTTTCATGCTGTTCTTCAATAGTCAGGACCCCCACAGCACCACCACTGAGCAGGTATTATTTGGGTGGTGGATCATTCTCAGCTCTGCAGTGACAATGACATGGTGGTGGTGTGTTAGTGTGTGTTGTGCTGATATGAGTGAATTAGACACAGCAGCGCTGATGGAGTTTTTAATTACCGTGTTCACTCACTGTCCACTCTTTTAGACACTCCTACCTAGTTCATCCACATTGTAAAGTCAGAGACGATCGCTCATCTATTGCTGCTGTTTGAGTTGGTCATCTTCTAGACCTTCATCAGTGGTCACAGGACGCTGCCCACGGGGTGCTGTTGGCTGGACATTTTTGGTTGGTGGACTATTCTCAGTCCAGCAGTGACAGTGAGGTATGTAAAAACTCCAGCAGCGCTGCTGTGTCTGATCCACTCATACCAGCACAACACACACTAACACACCACCACCATGTCAGTGTCACTGCAGTGCTGAGAATGATCCACCACCCAAATAATACACTCTGTGGTGGCCCTGGGAGATTCCTGACCATTGAAGAACAGCATGAAAGGGGGGTAACAAAGCATGCAGAGAAATAGATAGACTACAGTCAGTAATTGTAGAACTACAAAGTGCTTCTATATGGTAAGTGGAGCTGATAAAATGGACAGTGAGTGTAGAAACAAGGAGGTGGTTTTATTGTAATGGCTGCTCAGTGTATGAGTCCTTGGGCATTTAGTGCTGATTTCAAATTGTACTTAGAAGCAACTTCTGCACCTGACACTTTTACAATATGAGTTTGGTGACTGCTAGAACTAAGTACCTTAATCCTTAGTGTCAATTCTAAAAGAGAAGAAATAGTATGGTTTTGGTTTTGGTGGTTTGGGCACCTTTGTTTAAATGATGATGGGCTATTTTAATTGCTGCAGCATACACTGACACTTATTGTCCTGTAGTTTTGGGAATGGTAATGCATAAATAAAACTCAAAAAGAAATAGTTTGCTAATTTTGCTTTGGAAAAACTAAAATGATTTGTAACCCTAGTCATCAGATTTGGGATAATCAGAACTGCAACTGTAAAATACATTTTACTATCCACCTACAGGGCCTAACCTTACTTATGCAATCAAACCAAACCACAGTCCAATTCCAAAATCCAGTAGAAAGCCTTCCAGAAGTTGTGCTCGTTACAGCAGTAAAGCTGAAATTTTTGTATGTGATGTTTGAGCGTTGGGTATCCGAAACATTTCCCAGGTTATGTATGTTTTTTTTAAAGGTGCCTGGGGTCTCTAAGCAGTAAAGGGTGTTTTCTAGAGATTTCTGATATGATTCCCTTTCATGTTTCCAGCTTTTAGAGGAATGAAGTTGATTGGTGTATCTAATAATTCATAGTATAAATTCTTCAGAAGCTTCCATGAATGGCTGTACTAAAGCACCAGGGATTTTAAGTGTATTTTAATTATTAATAAGGGCTGAAATGAGCACAAAGCTCTGTGCAGCAATATTAGTTTCTGTGTGCTAATATTACAGCGATGCTTGAGTGAACTAGTGGGTTTTTTTTCTCTCTCAAGGAAAAGCTCAAAGTCATTTAGTTGTTTCTTAGCTACCCCGATCCTATGAGAAGAGCCAATGGGCATATAAACAAGTATCTTTTGTTACCCCTTTTCTTTAAATGCAACAATTATAAGTAAAAAGGCCATCATCTTGCAAATATTGACCAATATTTATTGATCTGATATGAAACTGCCTGTATGCAAATTTTACTCATAGTTTTATTATTCAATCAGAAGCCTATTTTTCGCTTTTCTAAGGTTATTAAACTTTTTTAATTTGAACCGCAGTAAAATTACCACTGTTGGCAAGGTCTCTAGCTCTACTGCTGCTCTGCCCTCCACCTGTCTGGAATGGATCTCCACAAGATGTGTATCTGTGAAAATTTATGTTTAGTTAAAAGGTATTTGTGAGGTCAGATATACATACTGGATTAGAAGGCCTGGTTTGTACAGTTGGACATGGTTCACTACACCAGTGTCTTAATAGACCATGCTTTATGCGCAGGCTTACAGTTATGCTGGAAAGTTAAAATCATATGCAGTGGTACCCCTAAACTTAAAATCTTTAAAACTCGATGTTGATAAATTTGTACCCTTAAACTCAAGGTTTCCCTTAAACTTGATGTGTGTTTGACTGCCGCTTTGTTCAGAGCTTGGCTTCAAGGTGCGAATATGAGACGAATCTGCATTTGTGTGGAATAACCGTCAAATCCACACTGAAAGCTCCACATGTATCTGTGTTTACCTGTATTTTCCTCCTGTTTTACTTTTAAATTTGTGTTATAACTTGAGATGCTGAAAAATTGTGAGAATCAGCTTTTCAGAGAGTCTAAAACTCTTATTGTTAAAAAAAAGCTTAATATGACTTAATGTATTAAAAGAATGACACAGGAACACAAAACCTCTCTTAATTATTACTGCTCATAAATGTTCTTCACTAATGTAATTCCTCGCTCATTGTTTTAGTACAATAGGTCACATTAAGCTTTGTGCACCGGTACACTCTATAAGAAATAACGGCACAGCCAGCACAAAAGCAGTTTTGCCGCTTCTCATGTGAATGCACTTTACTGAGCGGAATACGGTATTTCAACATCAAGCATCTCCATGATTAAGAAGCATAAGGAAACAATAAAGAAGTAAAGTTAAACAGCAGGTGTGTTTTATATTATATTTTTGTTATTTTCAGTGTATTTCAGTATACTTCAAGTGTTAAAAACAACCCCTTTATTTTACATTTGCCTAAAATACTGTATATGCAGTTCCACCAGACCACGGAACATTGACAGGTTTCCCATACATCCTAATGGGAAAAAATACCTTTAAACTCAATGCTTTTTAAACCCAATGCCACTCCCAGAACCAATTGACGTCGAATTTCGAGGTACCACTGTAATTTACTTCATAAATTAGCTTATGACTTATGGCTTATTGGCTTATGAGTTGTTTGAACCCAAATGGGTGTGGCTAAAAAACTTGAATTAAATTATTAGTAGAGGTGTCCATATACAGTATGTTCAGCCATATAGTACACAATGCATATATACAGCCAACATTCTTTCATGTAGCAAAGAGTCTTTAGTCAGTTATTTCTTTCTCACACTGACTTTGCAAAACTAAACAAAACATTTTATTGGACAATTTCTAAAATACCAGTTGATGCTCCCCTATGTGACGTTTCCAGAGGCAACACTTATCACTACATGATGGTTTGATGATCTGTATTGTACCTATTAGACAGGTAAGTAATACACCTGCCGTTTCTTTCAGTGTGAAACAATTCCTGCCTGAGATTCTTTGTTATGAAAAGGTCTAGATTTTCCGATTGTGACCTGCTGTCGATGGTTTTTACTTGAATATTTCAGCTTTTATGCCTGAATCTGCAGGTATTTGCCCTACAGTCATCTAAGCTGGTGGTCTCACTTTAGTTCTGCATAAAAGGAAGGATTTTGTGGTGTCAGACAGACTAGCAGCTGAAATGTATCATTCAAAAGAAGTCCATACTAATACAAAAAAATATATTGAGTGCTGGATTATTTTCAGATGGAAAAAACAATGCACATTCATTCATGTATCCATCCATCAATACATCCATCCATCTATCCTTCCATCTATCCATCCTTTAATTCATTTATTCATCCATCTATCCTTTTATTTATCATCCATCCATCCTTCCATTTATCCATCCATCCATCCATCCTTCCATCCATCCATCCTTCCATTTATCCATCCATCCATCCTTCCATTTATCCATCCATCCATCCATCCTTCCATCCATCCACCCATCTATCCTTCCATCTATCCATCCTTTAATTCATTTATTCATCCATCTATCCTTTTATTTATCATCCATCCATCCTTCCATTTAGCCATCCATCCATCCATCCTTCCATCCATCCATCCTTCCATTCATCCATCCATCCATTCATCCTTCCATCCATCCATCCTTCCATCCATCCATCCTTCCATCCATCCTTCCATTTATCCATCCATCCATTCATCCTTCCATCCATCCATCCTTCCATCCATCCATCCATCCATCCATCCTTCCATCCATCCATCCATCCATCCTTCCATCCATCCATCCTTCCATCCATCCATCCATCCTTCCATTTATCCATCCATCCTTCCATTTATCCATCCATCCGTCCATTTATCCATCCATCCATCCTTCCATTTATCCATCCATCCATCCTTCCATTTATCCATCCATCCATCCTTCCATTTATCCATCCATCCTTCCATCCATCCTTCCATTTATCCATCCATCCATCCATGTTTTATCACCGCTTTATTTTGGTCAGGGTCGCAGTGGGTTTAAGTATTTAGGCAAAAGGTAGGAAACACTCCAGACAGGTCACCAGTCCATCACAGGGCAGATACCCACACACATTCTAACACACACTGACTGCATGTCTTTGGACTTGTGTTTGAAAATCAGAGCATCCGAAAGAACCCAACACAGACACAGAGAGAACATGTAAAGGGCAGATGTAGCCTAGGGGTTAAGGTACTGGACTAGTAATTGAAAGGTCGCTGGTTTAAGCCTCACCACTGCCAGGTTGCCACTGATGGGCCCTTGAGCAAAGGTCTTAACCCTCAATTGCTTAGACAATACACTGTAAGTCGCTTTGGATAAAAAACGTCTGCTAAATGCCAAAAATGTAAATGTAAACTTTATACAGAAAGAAGCTTGGTCTCCCAAACTACCTGTCCTGTTATGACCTTATTTAACCTAAGTGTATAACATGCTGTAAAAAAATCCTGATAAATAAATAAATAATAAAAGTCTTAATAAAACAGTGTGCAGTTTTCTTTATTTCATGCACAAAAACACCACTGAATGACTCCTTCATTACAGCCCTATTCTCTGATTCAACCCTCTTAAACAAACGTACAATTATGATGTCATTCACAAATTTTATTGTTCTGACTTCTCTTATAATTATAGCCGAGAATTTATGGCAGAAAAAGACAGCAGGACACGGTCTTGTGCAGAGCCCATGAATGAGAAGTCAAAGCCAAACTCTAATCCAAGCCAAAAGATGTACACCAAGATTAAAATTCATGAGCAATTTCTAGGCTGTACATTTATTGTATTTATTGTATTTTGTCATTTTAATTCTTTCTAGAAGCTTAATTTTAACTAGACTACTGTATATGGCTATGACCAGTGAACTATGTAGTGAAAACAGCTGCAACATTAATCATCCACATTTTTTATTTGATCTTAATACCCTCTGTGATCGGACTCAAACCCCCACATTCTAAGAATGTCACACCAGAGCTGAGCCATATTGTGTATTTATAACTTAGCTTTACAACGTATGAAGAAGAGTCCTAAATCTAACATCTCATCTGACTAAATGTTTTTTCAATTCCAGTCAACCATTATGACAACTATTACCTTTTTAAGGACAATTCAAAAGTTGTTGTGATATCACGCTTATCACTTTCCTGGTATACACTTTCTACTTTTGCCTGTTTTCTTTTTTCTTTTCTGTTGAAATCATAGCATTGGGAATTGTATCATA
The DNA here is from genome assembly GCF_030014385.1 of Trichomycterus rosablanca. Taxonomy (NCBI): domain Eukaryota; kingdom Metazoa; phylum Chordata; class Actinopteri; order Siluriformes; family Trichomycteridae; genus Trichomycterus; species Trichomycterus rosablanca. The sequence goes on along the minus strand of NC_085998.1, from coordinate 11,043,017 downwards.
CCCAGTAACCCCAATGTAATTGTATATAGTCATTTAAACAACCACTGTATTGCATGTGGGTGGCACGGTGGCTCGGTGGGTAGCACTGTCACCTCACAGCTAGAAGGTCCTGGGTTCGATCCCCAGACGGGCGGTCCCGGTCCTTCTGCGTGGGTTTCCTCCGGGAGCTCCAGTTTCCTCCCACAGTCCAAAAACATGCAGTGAGGTTATATGGTGACAGTGAATTGCCCTATGGGTGTGTGTGTGTGTGTGTGCGTGTGTGCGTGTGTGCGTGTGTGCGTGTGTGTGTGTGTGTGTGTGTGTGTGTGTGTGTGTGTGTGTGTGTCTGCATTATGATGGACTGGCGCCCTGTCCAGGGTGTTACTGTGTGCCTTGCGCCCATTGAAAAGCTGGGATAGACTCCAGAACCCCACCGCGACCCTAATTGGATAAGCGGTTAAGAGAGTGAGTGAGTGAGTGTATTGCATGTTTACTGATTTTTTTTTTCTCATTAGGTATATTATTTTATTTACTTTATCACAAGGAGAAGAGAATGTGTTTTCTTTTAATGATTACTATGCTGAATGACATTTCACATTAAATCTGTCTAGTCTATAATATCATTATCCAGACCTTCTGTCAGAAGTAGGCTCAGATAGCCTGTATAAGTTTAATTAGTTCTTATAAAAGAAATATTGCCTTGGAGAACAAAAGCATAGTTTAGGCACACTAGTCCAAGGTTGCTTTAGTCAAACCCAGATTTATAGCACCATCTAGAGATCACAAATGGTGAAAGTTTTGTATGTATCTGGCACATAGGTGGCACATAATTTTTCAAAGGAGGCCAAATCCTTATTGGCTTGACCCACCAAAAGCTGCCTTCAGGTAAGTAAAAAGAGCTGAACTTGGTCAGTAGGACAGGTGGGAAAAAAAAGATAAGTCCAGCTCCTTTAACTTCGAGAGGCTTGTTCTGCATAATTGTAAGCAGTTGCAGAGAAAACCCTGAAGAAACACATCTGAAGAATCACAGATCACCTCATTTGACTTCACCACAGTAATTCATACTTACAGTTAAATCTGGTTAAGTTAGTGCACTGGTCACATTAAACTAACATAATTCTGGGCTCAAATTCTTAGAATTTAGATGCTTTACCATTTTGGCCAGGGTCAAAATAGCATGGTGGCTAAGCAGCAAGAACTTTTGCCTGGGTTTGATCCCCAGGTGAGGAGGTCTGGGTCCTTTCTGTGTGGAGTTTGCCTGTTCTCGCCTTGTCTGTGTGGGTTTACTCCGGGTGCTCAGGTTTCCTCCCACAGTCCAAAGACATGCAAGTGAGGTAAACTGGAGATACAAAATTGTCCATGACTGTGTTCGATATATAACCTTGTGAAATGATTAATCTTGTGTAACGAGTAACTACCATTTCTGTTGTGGATGTAACCAAAGGGTGTAAAACAATCCAAATAAACAAATAAAATTATCACATAGTGTGTGTCTAACCTCGATCACTATACTAGTGGACATAAAGAGAGTGCATCAGTCTGAACAGGACAAATTAAAAATTAAATTGGAAAGCTTATTTGCTCACCATTCTCACTAAGGTTTTTTATAATTCACCACAAAACTATTACCTAATTCATAGACAAATGTTATTGTAATTATAATGTTATTGTTTATCATTGTGTATGTTGATTCCTAGGGAAAAGATCCCTGTTCAGCTTTAAAGGACATAACACCAAATCTAGACCTAACATCAGAGGACATAACATCAATCAGAGGACTTTATGATTTATATTTTACAGCTGTTACTCACAATCTATACCAGCCTTATGATGTAACCAAAATAACACCTCCATATGTATCCTCAGGTTCTGTTGTTGTAGTGTGTTGTAGTGGTGTGCGATACTGCAAAATTAAATACAGTAAATACAGGGCCAGTATCACCGATATCGATACCAATATCGATACTTTTTAATAATTAAGGTAGGTGCATCTTCAAATTGCTAAATCTGAATGAATTTTCATGACATTTAATGTATTATTGTAATACATACATTTTTATAAGTAGCTGCTCTCAGAAGGGTTGTAAATAAATTCAGCTGTTTAAAGCGGTCCGATTTCTTGTTTCTGGTTCTTTACTTTCTCACAACGTTACCATCAGGGCGTATCACCACAAAGCGGCTAACGCATAGTTGTGTTTGCTGGGTGAATACATTTGTAAATGTTTAATATTGAACGAATACATGTGTCCTTGTTAATTTATAAGTCCAAAGTCTCATTCACCAAAACACGGAATAAGAGCTTCACTATGCATGCTCCGATTCATGTGCGTAAGGTGCGTTCATACTTTACGTACGTATAGTTTACACTATTATTTCCATAAAATTGCCCCTATTTCTGTATCTGCAAAGCAAAGTATTCAAAAACTTACAATCTTCCAATGCCTACCAATGTACCGATGTCTGTTAGGATTATAACAAGGTGACGGTACCACAACAAAACACAGCAGAGCAGGAGGGGAGGAGTAAGGTGTGCATGTAAGATGTGAGAGGAGTGGAATCTGTACAGACATGGTCTTTACTTTCTGACGAAACGGGAGAAACGTACTGAATGTAGCGGAGAAAAAGTACAACTAAAGTATCGATCCCATCACACTAGTATCGATCCGATACCAATACCAACATTGGTATCGATAATATCGATATTTGGATCGATCTGCCCACCACTAGTGTGTTGCCTGAGTGTTGTTGTTATCATACAGATACTTGTTTGTACAATGTAAAACCCTGTAGTGTGTACTATTACTTTTGAATTTTGATTTATGTGACTTGCTACTGAGGCCTTACTTATCTATCCTATCTATCTGACTTTCCGTCCGTCTGTCCGTCCGTCCGTCCATCCATCCATCCATCTATCTATCAAAACCAAGAATTTTCCTTGCTTTTCCATTTCTCAACAATAAGCGAGTGGTGTCCCATTTTGTTGATACAATCAGATTCTATTTTATTTAAGAAAGAGAAAACTCTTATTATAGTACAGTAGAATCCTCCTGCTACATCTTTTAAAGCTACAGGTCATAAAGGGTAGCAGTAATTCACTGGTTAAGATACTAGACCAGCAATTTAAAGGTTGTTGCCCAGGGGCTCAAAAGCAACCTGGCAACCTGGCAGTGGTGGTGCTTAAAGTAAAAACACTCGGCTGACTTTGATACACAGCAAACATAAGAGTGGATAAAAATGAAGACATTTACTGGATTTCTCAATTCCCATTCTCTGACCCAGTTAAACAGCAGGGTCACCAAAATGTGCACATAATTAATTCCTCAACTAATGTGTTTAATCAAACACCTTCTAAGAAGTCTATTACAGATGTGCCATTTTCCATTTCCATTGGGTTACTAATGGAGGGGGAAGTAAAAACTTCACTTTACACTTAGTGCCAGAAACACACACACACACACACACACACACACACACACACACACACACACGTGTCTGTGTGAGCTTTAAAAAGACAATCAATTTATCTGAGGTCAGGAAAATCTTTTTTTTAAGTAAAATGGATTATAAATGTGTAGCTACAGAACAGAACATTTCCTGAGTCTCCAATTTAAATCAAAAAGCTAAAGTGGGCTTAAACTCTTGTAGCCCATCCAGCCGATCTGATGTAATCAATCAGTCTCTTCATCATAGCACCTGTTAGTGGGTGGGATATATTAGGCAGCAAGTGAACATTTTATCCTCAAAGTTGATGTGTTAGAAGCAGGAAAAATGGGCAAGCGTAAGGATTTGAGTGAGTTTGACAAGGGCCAAATTGTGATTGCTAGACGACTGGGTCAGAGCATCTCTAAAACTGCAGTTCTTGTGTGGTGTTCCCGGTCTGCAGTGGTCAGTTTCTATCAAAAGTGGTCCAGGGAAGGAACAGTGTCATGGGTGGCCAAGGCTCATTGATTTCCGTTGGGAGCAAAGGCTGGCCCGTGTGGTCTAATACAACAAACGAGCTACTGTAGCTCAGATTGCTGAAGACGTTAATGCTGGTTCTAATAGAAAGGTGTCAGAACACTCAGTGCATCACAGTTTGTTGCATATGGGGCTGAATAGTCGCAGACCAGTCAGGGTGCCCATGCTGACCCCTGTCCATTGCCGAAAGCACCAACAATGGGAACGTGAGCATCGGAACTGGACCACGGAGCAATGGAAGAAGGTGGCCTGGTCTGATGAATGACGTTTTCTTTTACATCACATGGATGGCTGGGTGCGTGTGCGTCGCTTACCTGGGGAACACATGGCACCAGCATGCACTATGGGAAGAAGGCAAGCCGGCGGAGGCAGTGTGATGCTTTGGGCAATGTTCTCTTGGGAAACCTTGGGTCCTGCCATCCGTGTGGATGTTATTTTGACACGTATCACCTACCTAAGCATTGTTGCACACCATGTACACCCCTGTGGTCTCTTTCAGCAGGATAATGCGCCCTGCCACAAATGGTTCAGGAATGGTTTGAGGAGCACAACAATGAGTTTAAAGTGTTGACTTGGCCTCCAAACTCCCCGGATCTCAATCCAATCGAGCATCTGTGGGATGTGCTGGACAAACAAGTCCGAACCTTGGAGGCCCCACCTCGCAATCTACAGGATGTACAGGTTAAAGGATCTGCTGCTAACATATTTGTGCCAGATACCACAGCACACCTTCAGGGTTCTAGTGAAGTCCATGCCTCGACGGGTCAGGGCTGTTTTGGCAGCAAAAGGGGATCTGGAGATGGGAATCCACTTGCTTTAAAAAACCTCATCAAGAAAGAGAGGGACAATGTACTGTGTACCTTTTAACTCTGGATCAATTTTGAAAAGTAGCCCCATAGTCCAGGACACACGATTTCACAATATATTTCAGAGCTCCATCTACCATGACTACAAACAGGTGAGCTTCTGTCACCATGCTTATCTGATACAGACATAGTACTGACTTCTTCCATTTATCAACAGTTTGCTGGGATCAATGACCTCCCTCTCCTGTTATTAAAAATCATTCCAGTCATTAACAGAGTACAAGTGTACGCTGTTGTCTTTTGAGTGTTTAATTTGAATCTGCTGCTGTCACCCTGAATAAGGTGAACAATGGCTGGTTGTTTGTAGGCCTAGCATCTGTATCTGGTGGGAAAACAAATAGCAATTAGAACTGAAGAGAGAACTGGAGAGAGAAACACAGCTGCTCAACAAATAATTACTCCATTTCCTCTGTAACCAAACACAATTATCACTACATTTTTGGAGGGCTGGAGATGGTGATATGTTCTTGAGGCACAGACGTACTTTGTCCAGATCTTGAACAGGTTTCTATTCTATATGGCCAAAATTATGTGGACATCTATTCATAAACGTGTAGTATACAGCATTTCAAAACCATGCAGCAAGTGTGTGTGTTAAATTTTGAAGTGCATTTGGGAGATCAGGCACTAATGTTGGATGATAAGGCCTGGCATGTTGAGGCCACTGTGGTTAACAGCTTGCTTATATACTGTATAAATAAATAGCAGATCCTTTAACTCCTGTATGTTGTGAGGTGGGGCCTCCATGGACCGGATTTGTTTGTACAGCACATCCCACAGATGGTGGATTGGATTGAGATCTGGGGAATTTGGAGGCCAAGTCGACACCTCAAACTCGTTGTTGTGCTCCTCAAACCATTCCTGAAGCATTGTTGCTTTGTGGCAGGGCGCATTATCCTGCTGAAAGAGGCCACAGCCATCAGGAAATACCGTTTCCATGAAAGTGTGTACATGGTCTGCAACAATGCTTAGGTAGGTGGTACGTGTCAAAGTAACATCCACATGGATGGCAGGACCCAAGGTTTCCCAAGAGAACATTGCCCAAAGCATCACACTGCCTCCGCCGGCTTGCCTTCTTCCCATAGTGCATCCTGGTGCCATGTGTTCCCCAGGTAAGCGACGCACACGCACCCGGCCATCCACGTTATGTAAAAGAAAACGTGATACATCAGACCAGGCCACCTTCTTCCATTCCACAAGGAGGGCAAGACACAAAAGGTCATTGCTAAAGAGGCTGGCTGTTCACAGAGCTCTGTGTCCAAGCACATTAATAGAGAGGCAAAGGGAAGGAAAAGATGTGGTAGAAAAAAGTGTACAAGCAATAGGGATAACCGCACCCTGGAGAGGATTGTGAAACAAAACCCATTCAAAAATGTGGGGGAGATTCACAAAGAGTGGACTGCAGCTGGAGTCAGTGCTTCAAGAACCACCACGCACAGACGTATGCAAGACATGGGTTTCAGCTGTCGCATTCCTTGTGTCAAGCCACTCTTGAACAAGAGACAGCGTCAGAAGCGTCTTGCCTGGGCTAAAGACAAAAAGGACTGCTGAGTGGTCCAAAGTTATGTTGTCTGATGAAAGTAAATGTTGTATTACCTTTGGAAATCAAGGTCCCAGAGTCTGGAGGAACAGAGGAGAGGCACAGAATCCACGTTGCTTGAGGTCCAGTGTAAAGTTTCCACAGTCAGTGATGGTTTGGAGTGCCATGTCATCTTTTGGTGTTGGTCCACTGTGTTTTCTGAGGTCCAAGGTCAACGCAGCCGTCTACCAGGAAGTTTTACAGCACTTCATGCTTCCTGCTGCTGACCAACTTTATGGAGATGCAGATTTCATTTTCCAACAGGACTTGGCACCTGCACACAGTGCCAAAGCTACCAGTACCTGGTTTAAGGACCATGGTATCCCTGTTCTTAATTGGCAAGCAAACTCGCCTGACCTTAACCCCATAGAAAATCTATGGGGTATTGTGAAGAGGAAGATACTATATACCAGACCCAACAATTCAGAAGAGCTGAAGGCCACTATCAGAGCAACCTGGGCTCTCATAACACCTGAGCAATGCCACAGACTGATGGACTCCATGCCACGCCGCATTGCTGCAGTAATCCAGGCAAAAGGAGCCCCAACTAAGTATCGAGTGCTGTACATGCTCATACTTTTCATGTTCATACTTTTCAGTTGGCCAACATTTCTAAAAATCCTTTTTTTGTATTGGTCTTAAGTAATATTCTAATTTTCTGAGATGCTGAATTTGGGGTTTTCATTAGTTGTCAGTTATAATCATCAACATTAAAAGAAATAAACATTTGAAATATATCAGTCTGTGTGTAATGAATGAATATAATATACAAGTTTCACTTTTTGAATGGAATTACTCAAAATAAATCAACTTTTCCATGATATTCTAATTTTATGACCAGCACCAATATATATATACTGTATATGTATATACTGTATATATATATATATATATATATATATATATATATATATAAATAACATATAGTCAAACTAATACAATGGCAATTTATATGCCCAAATGTCCCCTGTTATACCTTCTGTGCCAGTCATAAAGGTGTGAGATGTATTTCATTTAGAATGGAACACTTGTGTAACTCACACACTATATATAGACTCCTGTCATCCTGACACAGAGGCCTGGTGTGAAAAGTCAGCCTGTATAGAATTTACTCAGCTTTTAGTTTCATTTAACAAGAACTAAAGCCTGGTGTGATGGTTTCTCTTGTCTGAGTCAGATTTTTGCAAAGCTATAAATAAAGAAGTCATTTATCATTAAAAAGGCTGCCACAAAAAGCTCAATGAGTCTTTGTCCATATGAAAAGAAATGATTGATGAGGAATGCAATTGCATTTTAGATAATCATATTAGTCCTGTAGCAAGCCACAGACCTGATATATTCAGGATTATGGTATGAATGTATGTGAGTCAGTTGGACAGATTCTATAGAAACATGCCAAATTCATTTCTATAGTCCACTGTCTGTTTCAGTGGTGATTCACTGTCCTCAGAATGCCACATTTCTTTATGGCGCTAATGTTTTTGGTTTAACAGAAAGGTGGGATTTTTATGGATGTCACAACTGAGTTTTTACTGAAAGGAAGTGTGTGGGGGGGATTTTTCTTTTCTTTCATAGATGTAGCTTCTGGCTGTATTTGGTCCTTGGTGTAACTAAAGGCATCAGAACAAATTTGCTTTGCTACCTCTAAAATGAATACAGTGGTGCTATTGACCAGTCAGGCATCTACTGTACATGCAGACATGATTAGCTGTGTTTATTTAGGGGTTGCCACAGTGGATGTGGTCCACATACACTTGGGATTGGGACCAGGAGACACTGAGATTGGAACCCAGGATCTCAGCAGCTATTGTACTTTTCCGCTGCGCCACCTGAGCACCCTATAAGAGAAAGCATATAATATATGCTATTTAATATTCCTGTTAACAGAATAAGAGGCTGAAACAACTAAGCTTAATAGTTGTGGAATAGGTGTCCACATAGTAAATAGTGAAAGCGACAGTGAATAGATGTTACATAACTGAATACCTGAATCCACTGTATATGGTAGATGTGACTTTATTGATCCAAAAGGGAAGTTACAGTGCTCCAGCAACTTACATACACATAACAAAGTAAACATAAAAGTAAGCAAGTACAGTAAGTCTGTAAGTATATATGTTTACATACACCGATCAGCCATAACATTAAAATCACCTCCTTGTTTCTACACACACTGTCCATTTTATCAGCTCCACTTACCATGTAGAAGCACTTTGTAGTTCTACAATTACTGACTGTAGTCCATCTGTTTCTCTACACACTGTTTTAACCTGCTTTTATCCCGTTCTTCAATGGTCAGGACCCCCACAGGACCACCACAGAGCAATAATTATTTAGGTGGTGGATCATTCTCAGCACTGCGGTGACACTGACATGGTGGTGGTGTGTTAGTGTGTGTTGTGCTGGTATGAGTGGATCAGACACAGTAGCGCTGATGGAGTTTTTAAACACCTCCCTGCACTGCTGGCTGAGAATAGTCCACCAACCAAATATATATCCAGCCAACAGCGCCCCATGGGCAGCATCTTGTGACCACTGAGGAAAGTCTAGAAGATGACCAACTCAAACAGCAGCAATAGTTGAGCGATCGTCTCTGACGCCTCTGTCTAATAGAGTGGACAGTGAGTGGACAGGGTATTTAAAAACTCCATCAGCATTGCTGTGTCTGATCCACTCATACCAGCACAACACACACTAACACACCACCACCATGTCAGTGTCACTGCAGTGCTGAGAATGACCCACCACCTAAATATTACCAACTCTGTAGTGGTCCTGGGAGAGTCCTGACCATTGAAGAACAGCATGAAAGGGGGCTAACAAAGCATGTAGAGAGATAGATGGACTACAGTCAGTAATTGTAGAACTACAAAGTGCTTCTATATGGTAAGTGGAGCTGATAAAATGGACAGTGAGTGTAGAAACAAGAAGGTGGTTTTAAGGTTATGGCTGATCGGTGTATGTAACCATAGCTGTTCTGAAAGTATATAATTGTACAATGATTACAGGAACTACAGAAAAAGTGCCCAGTGCAGATGGATACACTGTATACTGATAATTAGAGAGAAATGATCGGCAGAAATGTTCCATCCTGCAGCGGGGCGAGAGCAGTCTGCTGCTCAGAGTACTCCTCTGTCCCTGTAGTGTTTTATGGAGTGGGTGGAAGGGATTTTTCATGGTTGTGTCCAATTTCAGCCCCAGAACTGAGCTGGCCTTTATAATGGTCTTGTTGAGTCTATTGGAGTCCTTGGCTGTGATACTGGTGCCCCAGCACAGAATGGTGTAAAGATGGCACTCAACACCACAGACACATGGAGAGTTTGCAGCAGCTTGCCTCTCAAACCCAAGAAAGTAAAGTTGGCTCTGGCTTCCTATACAGCTTATCAATATTTACCTCCCATCCCAACATATCACTTAGGTGGACATCCAGGTAACTTAGGATGAAAGGTGAACATTGATAGACTGGATATGAAGAACCAGAGCCAACTTTACTTCCCAAGAAGGCTTATTTCCTTCGGTGTGAGATACAAGCTACTGCGAACTTTCTATGATTCTGTGTTGCCAGGTGGCATCTTTTACATTTCAGAATCACCATAGCTGCTGAATGCATAATTACTTTCCAATTAAACCCCTTCAATTAATCTTCCTATTATACCCTAGTTGTGTTTGTACAAGCAGTAAAATGTTAAAGCACAGCTGCTTAAGAGCTTTCTGGTCATTACGTGAGGACCATCAGCTAATTCATTGTCATTGAGTGGCAAATTAAAGCCTGTACAATATTACAGCTTATGACTGAAATTAAATTGGTTAGGAGACCTGTGTTGTATATAAACATCTGCCAACAAAATGCAAAGTGGCTGGTTATTTTTTTTATTTGCATTTCTCCTAGTTTTTCCTGATTTAATAATTCCCATTTACCTACAGTCATGTGAAAAAGTTAGGACACCCCATGAAAACCTTTGCCTTTTTGAACATATTTAAACATATGAACATTTAAGCTTCATTTGAACAGTACTGAGAGATGGAGCTTATATAACTAAACAAAAAAAGTTGTAAAATGTAATGAACAAAAATGGAAATGTATTGTGAGGAAAAAGTTAGGACACCCCCACATTTATTACTACGTAAAATGTCTACAATTAGAATCCGGTGCACCACATCAGCTGCAATGATTAGACCATCGTTAGAGGACATTGGAGTTTTATTTAAACCTCAGACATTCGTTTGGTTTGCTCTTGATTGTTGAAGTGAGTGGTATCACCATGGTGAGATCTAAAGAGCTCTCTGAGGCCTTCAGAAAGAAGGTTGTAGATGCATATGAGTCTGGGAAGGGATTTAAAAAGATCTCAAAACAAATAGAAAATAATTTATAAGTGGAGAACATTTAAAACAACTGCCAACATGGCCCGGTCAGGTCCTAGCAAGTTAAGCCCAAGACCAGACTGCAAGATGCGTAAAGAAGTCTCCAATAATCCTACAATATCATCACGGGACCTACAGGTAGCTCTCGCCACAGTTGATAGCAAGGAACATGCATCTACCATCAGACCAAGAGACTGCATAAGTTTGATTTTCATGAGAGGTGAGCAAGGAGGAAATCCTTGCAGTAAAAAAAAAAAAACATCAGGACAAGACTAAAGTTTGCCAGAGAACACCTAGACAAAGACCAGGACTTCTGGAACAATGTGCTTTAAACAGATAAATCCAAAGCTGAATTATTTGGTCACAGTAACAGAAGACATGTTTGCTGCAAACCAAACACAGCATGTGAGCACAGAACCTCATACCAACTGTGAAGCATGGAGGTGGAAATGTCATGGTTTGAGGCTGCTTTGCAGCAGCAGGGCCTGGCAAGCTCTCCATCATAGCATCCCTGATGAATTCTTCACTGTATCAGAGGGTGCTTGAGGAAAATGTAAGACCATCTGTCCAAAAACTGAAGCTGAAGCGGAGGTTGACCAGGCAGCATGACAACGACCCAAAACATTCCGGTAAATCCACCAAGGAATGGTTCAAAAGAAAGAAATGGAGAGTTCTGGAATGGCCAAGTCAAAGCCCGGATCTTAATCCTAATGAGATGCCGTGGGGTGGTTTGAAACGGGCCGTGCATGCAAGAAACCCCTCAAACCTCACACAGCTGAAGAAATTCTGCATGGAGAAGTGGGAAAAACTTTCTCCCAGTCAATGTCAGAGATTGGTAGATGATTATAGGAAACGTCCTAACTTTTTCACATGAATTATAACAATTACTCTGCTGCTTTCTTATCCCTAAACTGGCTGCCTCTGAAAACAACGTGAGAAGTTTCCTGTTCCCTCTTTACACCAATCAATCAACAGTTGATGCTCACAGAGAGTAAAATGTGTACCTCCACTAACTGTACCAGCACCTCAACCTGACATTAGGAGTTGCTGTTGCATTGGCAATAAGGGAAAACCTTATCCAGCCTTCCCTCTTCCGAGCCAACTGCGAAGGGCATTTTTTATGCAAATTGTACAGCACTATGACTCCTGCCTACTGCGAGTTGTTTACATTTAGAAATAATGAAAATTACATGTGGTATAAATGCACAACTCCCACAACCACACAGCAGAACAATGCACAACTGTTTTGCAGAAAATAGCTTATTTGCGCTTGTGTATATATAATATTCATTTGGCTAATTTAAGCTATAAAATTATGCATGATCGCACTGTTGCAACACACAGCCAATGCACCCACACATCGCTCCTGATTAGCAAATAAGCCAAGTCATTTAGCCTGTTTCTTTAAATGGAGGGAAATCTACTGTCACCTGCTGAGAAGTGACTCAAAAAAAAAACTATAATGAACTCGGTGCCTCATGTGAGGACTCAAGTGTCAGCAAAAGCCTGGGTTGCTTGTACTACTGAAATATTTATCTCTACCCCTGTATAATGCAGGGAGGACTGGGCCAATGTCAATGTGTTTGTCTAGTCCCACTTCACCCATGATGCCACAGGATGAAATAGATAAAAAATAATGGGATTTGTAAGAGGTGACAAAGAAGAAATTACTGCCAATCTAGAGAAACGTTCATGCTCAACTAAAAAAGCACATGAATTATTCCTGAGCCCTGTATGAAAATATTATAAACAAGCAAGCCTGGTGGTGGTAGATACGTTGTTTAGTCATGACCTGGATGACATGTCATTGTGGGAACCATAAATTTCACTTGCTATCAGGTAATTCTTAAAGATAATGTAATGCCATTTTTTTTGTAAGTGGAAGCTGAGGTGTAGTAGGATTTTCCAGCAGAACAATGATAGAAAACACAAAAGCAAAATGTGAGAGACTAAAAATACACAGAATTGAAGTTTTGAAGTGGCTTAATTGATGTTCTGGCTTAAACCCATCAGATATTTTGCACCTTATTGTACAGTAAGTGAACATATGTACATATCCTCAGCACCGCTTATGACTGACCATACACCGGAGGTATGGAGCAATTAAAATTTCACACAGCATCTGAGCCTGTCACAATAATGCTCTTGTGGTTTTGGAGTCTGGAGTCATTAGAGGAGTGCCAGGAGGAACTTTTTGTGGCCTTTTTATGTCATCAGGCAAAGGGGGATATACTGCGGTGTGTACAATGCATGGACCATCAGGTGGCTGCTATTAATCAATAAGAAAATGCACTGTGTATCCCATATTAAAATTCATTTAGAGATAGAAACATCATTTATGAATTGTCATGGTTTTGGAAATACAGAATAAACAGGTAAAAAATAATGAATAAAAACTGATAAAAAAGTAAAAAGGTGTTTAATTTCCTTCAGGATCAATCAAGTATCTATATCCAGTATCCATCCATCCATCCATTTATATAACATCTCCTATGCTAGGACACTTGGGTGGCGCAGCAGGCTATTACGTGAGCTATGTGTTGGCTGATTGTCTACAAAGACATAATTGGATGCAAGGCAGAAAAACCCTGAACAGGGCATTAATCCATCACAGGGCTTTGGCATCACCTATCAGACATAGCCAATATTTTCCGGTGGAACCAGACCTGCTGTGATTTTGCAGGAGGATGAAGAGGTTAATAAAAATAAAATTAAAATGACAAAAAATCTGCTTATTTGCTAAAAAAGTGTGCCAAAAACTTTAAAAATGCCTAAAAATTTGAAGCATCTGGTGCAACCAGCCTCCGAACTGTTCACACTTAGGAAGTGTGGGTGGTGGGCAAGAGTACCAATTTGGCTCTGGGCTAGGTTTAGTTTTATTGATTTCTTTACTGATTTATTTAACTTGATTTATTTTTACATTAAGCAATCTGTGCCAAAAGAAACAGGACTGAATTTAAGGTACTGTGCACCTGTCTTTTCTGTTAAAATTTCTATAATAATATACACTGATGAGGCATAACATTATGACCAACATTATAACATAATTCCTAATATTGTGTTGGTTCCAATTTGGCTGCCAAAACAGCCCTGCAACTGTGATGCACTGTGTATTCTGATACCTTTCTATCAGAACCAGCATTAACTTCTTCAGCAATTTGAGCTACAGTAGCTCGTCTGTTGAATCGGACCACACGGGCCAGCCTTCGCTCCCCACGTGCATCAATGAGTCTTGGCCGCCCATGACTTTGTCGCCGGTTTACCACTGTTCCTTCCTTGGACCACTTTTGATAGATACTGACCACTGCAGACTGGAAACACCCCACAAGAACTGCAGTTTTGGAGATGCTCTGACCCAGTCGTCAAGCCAACACAATTTGGCCGTTGTCAAACTCGCTCAAATCCTTACACTTGGTCATTTTTCCTGCTTCTAACACATCAACTTTGAGGATAAAATGTTCACTTGTTGCCTAATATATCCCACCCACTAACAGGTGCCGTGATGAAGAGATAATCAGTTTTATTTACTTTACCTCATAATGTTATGCCTGGTTGATGTAATAATCTTTATAGTTATTGGTTGATGAAATGCTAATGGAAGGGAAATTAGTGTTAGTGCTAGTGCGTGCTTTGGGTTCTCTGAATCTCACTAAATTAAGATTCACAGCCATCATTCACAGTCTCTCTATGAATTCAAAGGTTTCATAGTATTAACCTGATGTAAATAGTATGCTATGGCCTTTGCAGTCACTTTATCTTAATCAGGTTTATCAGCAATATGAGTAGTCATACTTTTTACCACCATCAACAAATTATGGGATTTTTTTTTTAAAAGATTGGTTTAAAAGACAGTGGAGTTCCAGAGTCCTGTAGAATCAATGCTAAGGTGTATTATTATTTTCAAAGAACATGCCAACAGGATTTTATTTTTTTCCTGGAAATCAAATAGATACCACTGATAGCACAGGTTGGCATATCATCATGTTGCTCATTAGTTCCAGATTGCATTTTCCCCTACAACCGAACAAACAACATCCCACTTGCCAACACAGATGCATAGCTGAGTGTTTTAATGTCCTACTCCTCATATTATCATGAAGTGAAAGATGATATGCATTCTAAGAAGTCTTCCAGGGCATTTGGGGGAATAACAAACAGACACAAAACATCCTTTTCCATTGTACATTGGTAATAATTTCCATTGGTCAGAGATTGAGCTTATTATGATTTTTCTAATGTTTTGCTTTTATATACAGTACTGTGCAAACATCTTGGGTCACCACTAGCTTTGTTCTTTTAATGGCCATCCATAATTATTTTAGTCTCTTTATTATGATATATACTGGAAATATGTACACTAAGTAAAAAAAAAAAAACTGCATTAGCAGATGGAATGGCATAATGAATTAATGATCCCATCAATTCATCCAATATTGCCAACACCATTAGCAGAAATGAAGCCCCAAACCCCCCCATGTTACACTGAAAGCTGCAAGCTTTCTCATTCTTTCATCTCTCCCCAACTCTTCTACTCACATACTGTCGATGATTGGACACAAAAATTTTAAACTAGCGCCCAGGTGGCGCAGCGGGATATTCCGCTAGCACACCAGCGCAGAGATTCTGAACTCATCAGTTTGAAACTCAACGTTGCCACCGGTCGGCTGGGCGCCATCTAGCGGACATAATTGCCAGTGCCTACAGAGCGGCATGACCGGACTATGTGGGTGGGTGTGGGCTTCAAAACGCTGTGTAAGTACCCTGATTAGCAGGTAGAGAGGCGCCTGTGCAGAGTGCATGGGTAAAAAAAGGGTTCCGCTAAGGGCTGCGTGCGGGTCGGAGGAGGCGTGAGCAGCAATATACCCACCTCGACTGCAATCAGGGATCCCCCAGCAGCAGAAGACAAAATTGACTACACTAAATTAGGAGAAAATAGGAGAAAATGCATAAATAAAATAGAAAAAAAAATTCAAACTAGTATTAATCACTCCTTAATAATCTTTTCCACTGATGTTTATTCCAATATTTGTAAGATTAAGCAAATCTTGGCCTTTTCACCAGGTTCCCCTTCCATAAAAGTGGTGTCTTGGCTGTTTTCCTTCCAAAAAATTCCTGATCAAGCTTCTTTGGACTGTAGAAGAGTCAGCCAACTTGGCATCCTGAATAAGCTGCCAGATGCTCAGCCAGGTCCTTGCTGGACTTCTTCCAGTTTCTCAAAGAAGAGACTCTGAGACACTTCTCATCAGGTTTTCTGGGACTTCCAATCCTTTTTTTGTCCTTCTTTAAGTTTCCAGCTTGAATAAAACATCTTAAGTATTCAGTTTGTTTATTCATTTCCCTTTAAGAGTGGCTGTGCTGATGCAAAATTCTAATTTTATGTCTGTCAAATTCTGTGATCATGTTGAATGTAATTATGAAATTGAAAGCTGGTCTTATACATATGAGCAAGCTTCAAATGAATTAAACTCATACGTTGTACAACAGTTTTATGTATTGCTCAGACATACACCGACCAGGCATAACATTATGACCACTGACAGGTGAAGAGAATAACACTGATTATCTCTTCATCACGGCACCTGTTAGTGGATGGGATATATTAGGCAGCAAGTGAACATTTTATCCTCAAAGTTGAAGCAGGAAAAATGATCAAGCTAGATGAGTCGTGATGGCTAGACGACTGGGTCAGAGCATCTCCAAAACTGCAGCTCTTGTGGGGTGTTCCCGGTCTGCAGTGGTCAGTATCTATCAAAAGCGGTCCAAGGAAGGAACAGTGGTAAACCGACACCAGGGTCATGAGTGGCCAAGGCTCATTGATGCACGTGGGGAGCGAAGGCTGGCCCGTGTGGTCCGATCCAACAGACGAGCTACTGTAGCTCAAATTGCTGAAGAAGTTAATGCTGGTTCTGATAGAAAGGTGTCAGAATACACAGAGTATCACAGTTGCAGGGCTGTTTTGGCAGCAAAAAGGGGAACCAACACAATATTTAAAGGTGGTCATAATGTTATGCCTGATCGGTGTATATTGCACCAATCTAGTCAGTAGTAGTAGGTAGTAGGTCAAATACAGGTTAATTTTTAATAACTGTTAGCAATAGGTTTGGTGAAAATACCTAAAGGTATGGTGTTAAAATAGTGTATAAATTAGTACATTATGTTGATTACAGTATGATTACAGTATGGTTACAGTATGATTACAGTATATACTGTAGGAAAGAAAATTGTTTACTGAAAGTGATGTGTGCTGTTTTATGTTTCTTCAGTTGCCACAGTGGATCATTTGTCTCCATCTTGCCCTGTCCTAAGCATCCTCTTCTGTCACCCCTAACCACCTGCATGTCCTCCCTTACCACATCCATAAATCTCCTCTTTGGCCTTTTAACTCTCCTTGGCGACTACATCCTCAGCACCCTTCTCCCGATATAACTCTTGATAAGATGCTCTGTAATGCCCACTATTTAAAAAAAAAAAGAAATCATAATTTTAATGTGGTCACCAGATTCAAAAGCTTTGCTAAAATTAATAAAACATGTCTTTATTCTTTAGGATTTGTAATAATTCAGTATACATCAAAGTTGTCACTTGTCCCTTTGTCTTTGCTGAACTCTACTTGCAATTTTGGCAGTTTAAAAAAATAATGAACAATATTGAGCATCATTTACTTGCATGTGATGTGAGGGTCCTTTCTGTCTGGAGTTTGCATGTTCTCCCTGTGTCTGTGTGGGTTTCCTCCGGGAGCTCCGGTTTCCTCCCACAGTCCAAAGACAAGCAGTCAGGTTAATTGGAGATACAAAATTGTCCATGACTGTGTTTGACATTGGACTTGTGAACTGATGAATCTGAAACGAGTAACTACCGTTTCGCTTGTGAATGTAACCAAAGTGTAAAACATGATGTTAAAATCCTAATAAACAATAATAAAGATATACTCCGATCAGGCATAACATTATGACATTATATCCTAACTGACTGGTCTGCGGCTATGCAGCCCCATACACAACAAACTGTGATGCACTGTGTATTCTGACACCTTTCTATTAGAACCAGCATTAACGTCTTCAGCAATCTGAGCTACAGTAGCTCGTCTGTTGGATCGGACCACACGGGCCAGCCTTCGCTCCCCAAGCGCATCAATGAGCCTTGGCCACCCATAACCCTGTCGCCGGTTTACCACTGTTCCTTCCTTGGACCACTTTTGATAGATACTGACCACTGCAGACCGGGAACACCCCACAAGAGCTGCAGTTTTGGAGATGCTCTGACCCAGTCGTCTAGCCATCACAATTTGGCCCTTGTCAAACTCACTCAAATCCTTACGCTTGTCCATTTTTCCTGCTTCTAACACATCAACTTTGAGGATAAAATGTTCACTTGCTGCCTAATACTGTATATCCCACCCACTAACAGGTGCCGTGATGTACTGATAATCAGTGTTATTCACTTCACATGTCAGTGGTCATAATGTTATTGTCTGTCAATACCAACGTAAAGAAACCAGATGGAGGTTAGACTTTTTTCACTGTTAAGCAGATTACTCAGATATGTTGGTATCCTTTTGTGAGTAACCACTTTTTTAGAACTCAGAAACACTACAGTGCCTTGCAAAAGTATTCAGCGCCCTTGAACTTTTCAACCTTTTGCCACATTTCAGGCTTTAAACATAAAGATATAAAATTGTAATTTTTTGTGAAGAATCAACAACAAGTGGGACACAATTGTGAAGTGGAACGAAATTTATTGGATATTTTAAACTTTTTTTAGAAATAAAAACCTGAAAAGTGGGGCGTGCAATATTATTCAGCCCCTTTACTTTCAGTGCAGCAAACTCACTCCAGAAGTTCAGTGAGGATCTCTGAATGATCCAATGTTGACCTAAATGACTGATGGTGATAAATAGAATCCACCTGTGTGTAATCAAGTCCGTATAAATGCACCTGCTCTGTGATAGTCTCAGAGTTCTGTTTAAAGCGCAGAGAGCATCATGAAGACCAAGAAACACACCAGGCAGGTCCGAGATACTGTTGTGGAGAAGTTTAAAGCCGAATTTGGATACAAAAAGATTTCCCAAGCTTTAAACATCTCAAGGAGCACTGTGCAAGCGATCATATTGAAATGAAGGGAGTATCAGACCACTGCAAATCTACCAAGACCCGGCCGTCCCTCTAAACTTTCAGCTCAAACAAGGAGAAGACTGATCAGAGATGCAGCCAAGAGGCCCATGATCACTCTGAATGAACTGCAGAGATCTACAGCTGAGGTGGGAGAATCTGTCCATAGGACAACAATCAGTCGTACACTGCACAAATCTGGCCTTTATGGAAGAGTGGCAAGAAGAAAGCCATTTCTCAAAGATATCTATAAAAAGTCACCTGGGACACACACCAAACATGTGGAAGAAGGTGCTCTGGTCAGATGAAACCAAAATCGAACTTTTTGGCCACAACGCAAAACGTTATGTTTGGCATAAAAGCAACACAGCTCATCACCCTGAACACACCATCCCCACTGTCAAACATGGTGGTGGCAGCATCATGGTTTGGGCCTGCTTTTCTTCAGCAGGGACAGGGAAGATGGTTAAAATTGATGGGAAGATGGATGGAGCCAAATACAGGACCATTCTGGAAGAAAACCTGTTGCAGTCTGCAAAAGACCTGAGACTGGGACGGAGATTTATCTTCCAACAAGACAATGATCCAAAACATAAAGCAAAATCTACAATGGAATGGTTCACAAATAAACGTATCCAGGTGTTAGAATGGCCAAGTCAAAGTCCAGACCTGAATCCCATCGAGAATCTGTGGAAAGAGCTGAAAACTGCTGTTCACAAACGCTCTCCATCCAACCTCACTGAGCTCGAGCTGTTTTGCAAGGAAGAATGGAAAAAATTTCAGTATCTCGATGTGCAAAACTGATAGAGACATACCCCAAGCGACTTGCAGCTGTAATCGCAGCAAAAGGTGGCGCTACAAAGTATTAACGCAAGGGGGCTGAATAATATTGCACGCCCCACTTTTCAGTTTTTTATTTCTAAAAAAAGTTTAAAATATCCAATAAATTTCGTTCCACTTCACGATTGTGTCCCACTTGTTGTTGATTCTTCACAAAAAATTACAATTTCATATCGTTATGTTTAAAGCCTGAAATGTGGCAAAAGGTTGAAAAGTTCAAGGGGGCTGAATACTTTTGCAAGGCACTGTATGTCCATTGCAAGGTTATTGATTTTTGTATCTTTCTTGTATGGCAGTAAACTCTAACTTCCAACATCAACAAAAGCTTCTTAGCAATCAAGATATTTTCAGTCTTCTGTGTGCATTCTAAAATTAAGCAGAAATAACAATCATGCACAAAATAATAAATAAAAAAATAAAGTTCTGCGTACATTTTACAGAAATTTATATCATAGTGTTGTAATAAAAACAGCGCTGAAGTAATGTCCTTCAGCATTTGTGGGTTTCATTATCAGAACATTACTATGAGGTCAGGAACAAACCATGCCAGTGATCACAATAACACATCCTCGCCTGGATTTCTGCTTTAATGACTCGTTGTGCTCGGAGCTGTGTCCTTGTAACTTTCAGCTTGTGGAGGCTTCTCTATTCTGTCACTCTGAGTATTCACCGAGGTAATGAATCCACAGAGGCCTTGAAATGATTACATTTTTGTTTCCATGGACTATAGATTTAATAGGCTCTTACTGTCTGGTCGATGAGCCGCCACGAGCAATAGAAGAATACAAAAAGAACAGTGGGATCTTATGTACATATGTAAAGACGGGCAGGGGCTTCACACTTGACAGAGAAGGTATTTTGTTAGCCTGTGGTTTTTTCTTGGCCAGATGGAGCATCATACATCAGGCTGAGGTGTCCAGCTTGCATAAGACAAATAAAAAACAACAACGTCTAATGTAAGTTACAAATCAAATACTGACTGCCGGTGTCTTTTGGGTATACAGGCTAGGTATACATGGGGAATTGCTGGAGCCTATCCCAGCTTTTCAATGGGCACAAGGCACACAGTAACACCCTGGAAGGGGCGCCAGTCCATCGCAGGGCAGACACACATACACACACCAATTCAGTGTCTACAATCAACCTGACTGCATGTTTTTGGACTGTGGGAGGAAACCGGAGCTCCCGGAGAAAACCCACGCAGACACGGGGAGAACATGCAAACTCTGCACAGAAAGGACCCGGACCACCTTGCCTGGGAATCAAATCCAGGACCTTCTTGCTGTGAGGCGACAGTGCTACCCACCGAGCCACCGTGGATCTGGCGGACTTTAATTGCCATTTTTTTACTGCTGCATGCATTGCCAATTATGCCTGCTAGGGGCGCCCAGCTGACCAGTAGCAGAGCTAAGGATCGAACTCAGCGAGTTTAGAATGGTCCATCATCTTAGTTATTCATGGCCTGTTTTTGGTTACTGTTTTACTTCTGTAAAATGTCAGCCAAAATACCCTCTTCAGAAAAACATGCTGGGTGTTGAGCTATTCATTGTAAGTGCACATTTGCATATTCAGAGACATATTTTAAGCCAAGTTTATGCTGCGTGAAGTGGATTCCATCATTAGTATGCACAGCTCATCATTTCCTGCAAAGTGTCCCACCTGCATCTAAGAGCGTACGTCCTGGATCTTCACTGTTTGAGGAAAAGTAAGACCAATGCATTTCTGAACAGCCTCACCCACACTTTTCAGCCCAATTTCCACTCCTATGCACAAATATGACAAGTTCCTATACTGGTGTACTGGAGAGTTTCAGCTATTTGGTACAAAAAAAAAAAAAAATAACAACAAAAAAAGATTAATAAAAGTAAATATCCCCAAGCTGTGCATGTCAATCTATATAAAACGCTGTATAAAATCCCTATGGGTCCATAAATCAACAGAGCCCACCAGGAGAGTGCGGGAGTGATATATTTGTGCTGCAGGTATGAAAAAGGAACTCTAACTCTTTTCTGGTGAGCTCTGTAAATATGAGGATGGGATGTGCCAGTTGGGAGTTCTGTCACTACCTAAATTTTTATAATATATTAGGTGCTACATACTTGCCTGAGGTTACAAAGGAACAAGTTTTAGTTAACAGCAGTAGGTCTGAAGTTCTCATATTATTTCTGACAGCCATAGAAATATAATAATAAATCAACATAGACTCAAGGACAATTTAATTCTGGATTAAGTTGAATTATTATTTCATTTAATACTGTCTAACTGTGCTTGATAGAATAACAGTTTAATAGCAGTTTGGTCAAAAGTCAAAAGTCCATCACATTTGCAAAATACACCAACCAGGCATAACATAATGACCACTGACAGGTGAAGTGAATAACACTGATTATCTCTTCATCACGGCACCTGTTAGTGGGTGGGATATATTAAGCAGCAAGTGAACGTTTTATCTTCAAAGTTGATGTGTTAGAAGCAGGAAAAATTGGCAAGCGTAAGGATTTGAGTGAGTTTGACAAGGGCCAAATTGTGATGGCTAGATGATTGGGTCAGAGCATCTCCAAAACTGCAGCTCTTGTGGGGTGTTCCCAGTCTGCAGTGGTCAGTATCTATCAAAAGTGGTCCAAGGAAGGAAAAGTGGTAAACCGACGTCAGGGTCATGGGCAGCCAGGGTTTATTGATGCACGTAGGGAGCGAAGGCTGGCCCGATCGAGCAGATGAGCCACTGTAGCTCAAATTGCTGAAGAAGTTGTTGAAGTTGAAGTGAAGTGGTTCTGATAGAAAGGTGTCAAAACACACAGTGCATCACAGTTTGTTGTGTATGGGGCAGCATAGCCACAGACCAGTCAGTTAGGAAGGTGGTCATAATGTTATGCCTTATTGGTGTAAATCACAACACACTCACCAAGCACCTTATTAGACATACCTAGCTGGTATGTACCTTAATTGATTTTTGTATAAGCTACACCTACCATGCAGGAAAACCTAGTGGGTATAAAAATACTGACTGTAGCATATCAGTTGCTTTTTACATCTTGTCACTCACTAGCACCCTATTAAGCAATTAAAAGGGACCCACATGGGACCCCCCTCCATCCTGAAGTGTAACCCATAACCCAGATCCCCAGGATATGTTACTGTGTAGCATCCACTCTATAAGCTTTGTCATACTCATTTTGCCAAATACAGTAGTACCTTGTATCTCGACGTCCCCTAAACTCGAAATCTTTGAAACTCGACGCCCTCGTCGAGAAATGTGTACCCTTAAATTCGACGTGTGTGGGACTGTTGATTTGTTCAGCGCTTGGCTGGAGCGGTGCGGTAAAACGTCATCAAAGTGCGAATATGAGACGAATCTGCATTTGTGTGGAATAACCAAATGATCAAATTCCCTTTGAAAGCTTCACATGTATTTGTTTTTAACCTCCCGTTTTACTTTTAAACTTGTGTTATAGCTCGGGGTTCTGAGAAATTGTAAGAATCAGCTTTTCCAAGAAAGTCTAAACAAAGTTTAAGTGTTAATGGACTAGTAATGAACATCTACAAATGAATGTTTAGGGTAAAGCTACAGTAAACCTGAAAGTCTAATTTCTATAACCTGTTAAGTGTTGATTAAAAATGGTGGTTATGGTGGTGGGGGTCGGGTTATATGTCACATGCTGAGCAATACTTGTGTATGCTATAACTCTGACCTTTCGTAACAAGAAATAAGCACTTGTTACCATGGTGACAGCTTGGGTTGGAGATGATTGTGTGACCTTGTCATTTTCTTGGAGAATATAGACTCAAATGTTTCAGTCATTAGCATATAAGAATAAGAATAGTTTAGCCATTATAAATGCTGGATTTGTGTAGTCTTGCTTAGCAATGATCAGTTAGTATAGACACATGGTGTTGTTAAAAAATATATATATCATGGCAAGGTTCAATCTAACTGATCATCACAGTAAGGCACAAAATTCTCCATTGCACTATGTTAATATCTGACTATAAACATTAAATAGAATAAACGTAATTACAGAGATACATACAAACATATACAACCCCAAATCATGAAAAATCCAAATAATAAAAAAACACAGAGTTTCTTACATTTACTTTGACTTTTATTTGATTGCAGACAGAAAGAACCTGAGATAATTCATGTTTTATCTGCTCAACTTCATTCCATTTATTAATAAACACCCATTGCTGCATTTCAGGCCTGCAACACATTCCAAAAAAAGTTGGGACAGTAAAGCATTTATCACTTTGTAATGTTGCCATTCCTTTTCACCACACTTAAAAGACGTTTTGGCACAGAGGAGACCAAGTGATTTAATGTAGCAGCATGTGGTTTTGCATTGTCTTTTTAAAAAATACATGGTCCCTGGAAAAGATGATGTCTTGAAGGCAGCATATGATGCTCTGAGATCTTAATGTACTTTTCTGCATTAATGCTGCCATCACAGAAGTGTAAATGAGCTTTGCCAAGGGCACTGACACAGCCCCATACCATAACAGACCCTGGCTTTTGGACTTGTTGATGATAACAGTCTGGATGGTCCTTTTTGTCTGTGGTCCGGAGGACATGGCGTCCATTTTTTCCAAAAAAAGACCTGGAATGCTGATTCATCTGACCACAATACACGTTTCCACTGTGTGATGGTCCATCCTAGATGCCTCAGAGCCAAGAAAAATCGACGCCACTTCTGGACATGGTTAACATAAGGCTTCTTTTTTGTACAGTAACATGCAAATCCCTTCCAATCTGTCTTTGAGGTACATTGTTTTTGAGCATTTCAATAATTTTCTGGAGATCTTCTGATCATCTTTGCTCATCAAAGACTGGATGCTGCTTTTGTACCAAACCATGATTACAATCACCTGTTAACATCACCTGTTTAAAATGACATCATTATTTAGTTTTTTCACCTCATTACTAGCCTTAAATTGCCCCCGTCTCAACTTTTTTTGGAATGTCTTGCAGGTCTGAAATGCAGGAATGGATGTACATTAACGAATGAAATGAAGTTGAACAGACAAAACATGGAATATCTCTGGTTCAAACTGTCTGTAATTAAATAAAAGTCAAAGTAAATATAAGGAACACAGCATTTTTATTTTATTTGCATTTTTCATACTGTCCCAACTTTTGAGACTTAAAGCTGGGTGAGGAACAGCCAAAAAGCCATACCTATGAAATATTTGGCTGTAACACAAGGCAGTTGTACAATAATCTGCAGGCAAAAGTGAAGCTTCCTTACAAGTTTGGGGCTGCAGATTGGAGATTTGGTTAGAAATAATGTTGTTGTTAATGCAGAGAAATACAGGTAGATACCTACCCATCATGCAATACCACCAGGGAGTGGTCTGATTGGCTCCAAATGTATTCTGCAGCAGGACAACAACCCCAAACATACAGCCAATGTCATTAAGAACTATCTTCAGTGTAAAGAAGAACAAGTAGTTTGATATGGCCCCCACAGGGCCCTGATCTCAACATCATCAAGTCTGTCTGAGATTACTGAAGAGACAGAATGCTTTGAGCAAGCCTACATCCACAGAAGATATGTGGTTAGTTCTCCAAGATGTTTGGAACAACCTCCATGCCTGGGGGTTCCTTTTTTGTAGGGGTCGCCACTGTGTATCATTCTGGTCTGCATACCTGATTTGGCACAACGTTCACATTGGTTGCTCTTTCTGATGCAAGATGGGATTGGGACTGGCACTGAGAGCTGACTGACAAGTGTACCTCCCAATGACTTGGCTGTTTGGCCAATTATTCCCCCAGACACAGTCAACCATGTGTGTAGATGCCTGAGCAGCTGACAGTACTGCTGAGATTTAAACCCTGGATCCTTAATTGTATTACATTATATATAACATAAAATATAACTACTTCCCACTTTTGCTTATTGTGTTTCTCTCCTTTTCAGATAGAATTATGAACAAACAATCAAAAAATACACACAAGTGCTTAAAACTAATTGTCAACTTGTAAACAAGTACAGATCTAAAGCTAATAGCTTTTGACAGACCTGATCAATACTGAGCTGAAATGAAACAGCGTTCCATTGTTCCGGTCAATAACAGTGCAGCACAGTTCTTGCCAACTGACATGAGGATTATTTTCTTGTTAACCTATCATAAATAAAATAAAAACTACATAATACAGTTTCATGCTTAGCCATTTATTGCCTTTTTATTAATTGATGAAGGATAGCTTAACATCTGTCTGTAGTTAGAGTGTATTACATGTTTAAAATGGGTGTCTCCACTCTATTTTAAAGGACCATTTTCTGCCCTCAGTGAAAATGCCATTTGCCTCCAATATTTTTTGAAATGCCAGTTTAACATTTAAAAGAGTGTCAAAGATACACCGATCAGCCATAACATTAAAACCACCTCCTTGTTTCTACATTTACTGTCCATTTTATCAGCTCCACTTACCATATAGAAGCGCTTTGTAGTTCTACAATTACTGACTGTAGTCCATCTGTTTCTCTGCATGCTTTGTTAGCCCCCTTTCATGCTGTTCTTCAATGGTCAGGACTCTCCAGGACCACTACAGAGCAGATATTATTTAGGTGGTGGATCATTCTCAGCACTACAGTGACACTGACATGGTGGTGGTGTGTTAGTGTGTGTTGTGCTGGTATGAGTGGATCAGACACAGAAATGCTGATGAAGTTTTTCAAACACCTCACTGTCCGTGCTGGACTGAGAATAGTCCGCCAACCAAAAATATCCAGCCAACAGCACCCTGTGGGCAGCGTCCTGTGACCACTGAGGAAGGTCTAGAAGATGACCAACTCAAACAGCAGCAACAGATGAGCAATCGTCCCTGGCTTTACATCTACAAGGTGGACCAACTAGGTAGGAGTGTCTAATAGAGTGGACAGTGAGTGGACACGGTATTTAAAAACTCCAGCAGCGCTGCTGTGTCTGATCCACTCATACCAGCACAACACACACTAACACACCACCACCATGTCATTGTCACTGCAGTGCTGAAAATGATCCACCACCTAAATAATACCTGCTCTGTAGTGGTGATTCTTTCTTCTTCCACTTTGAATTATGAGGGTTTAATAAATACTACGTATTCGGACACACTACCCCCTCTTGCATACTGCTTTCGCATACTGTTCAGTAAGGAAGTATGCGATTTCAGACGCAGCCCATGTTTTGTTGCTACACACTCCCCCTGTCTCCACCCCTTCCTTCTGATTCATTATTGGTTCATGATCTTCAGCTGTTTCCCATGTGTTCATAATTAATCTGTTCATAAAGTCCCCCTTGTGTTTTGTCTGTCTTTGTTGGTTGTTATCTCTTGTTAATGCATCTGTTCTTGCACTTTGTTTCCTTGTTAGTGTCTTTCTTGTATTCACTTTGTTCTTCATTCATATGTATTCAAGTGTTTTTTCTCTCTCTGTCCTTTGTTGTTAGCTTAGTATTGGATGAGCAGTTATCACAGGGATTAGCATTTCGTGTTCCTTCTAGATTAGCTCAGTGTATCCTAAGGATCTGTTGCTTATTTCTGTGTTGAGCTATAGGTTTAGCAATTAGTGTAGGGATTAGCTTTTCTTGCTTATTCTAGATTCGCTGTTTCTTATGTTTAATGCTTAGCATTAGGGTTATCACCTAGCATAGGGTTTAGTTTGGTTTCTTTTTCATGGTTTTGCCTTGTTTTACTGTTTATTGTTTCCTGTTGTTTTCTTGATGTTCATTGTTTTGTGTTTATATTACGTGACCCCCATTATTGTCATCTCTTGACCTTCTAGTTAGTTCTGTGTTTTTGCTTATTTTTGTTTACTTTAATAAGTATAAGGACAGGGTGCCAATCGAATGCAGGGCTTTGGCAGTCTCCTACCTCAGACATAGCCAATCATGTCTGGGTAGTTGCCTGGATCGCCAAAAGATCTGGGTTTGAACTTTAGCAAGTATGACCACTGCACTACCCTAGCATGTGATGTAAACAAAATGTGAAAGGTATAGAATAAAAGCAGGAGTTTAAAGAGTGATGCATTTTAAACAAAGCCCATAAATGTTATACAGTTGTATTTTGTAACTCAATGTCCCCTAAACTCAAAATCTTTGAAACTTGACACCCTTCGTCAAGAAATGTGTACCCTTAAACTCGACGTGTGTGCGACTGCCACTTTGCGCTTGGCTTGAGTGGTGCAGTAAAATGTCATCAAAGTGTGAATATGAGATGAATCTGCATTTGTGTGGAATAACAGTCAAATCCACTCTAAAAGCTCCACATGTTTCTGTGTTTAGCTGGATTTTTCTCCTGTTTCACTTTTAAACTTGTGTTATACGTAGCTCAGGGTTCTGAGGAAAGTGTCAGAGTCTAAAATGTTTATTGTTGAATGAAATTAAAATTCCTCTCTTGTTGTTTTAGTACAATAAGTCATTTTCAGCATTGTTCATACTGCCTTAGTCGCTTGTACCATGCCGAATCAAGCATAGAAATTGAGAGACCAGTGCAGCAAAAGTTGGGGAAGTGCAGTGGCAAACTAAGCAGCACTGTCACACTTCATAGGAAACAATAATACAGCCAACGCAAAAGCGGTTTTGCCACTTCTCATGTGAATGTGCCCTTCGTGAATTCGCTAAGGAATACAGTATTCCAAAATCAAGCATCTCCATGATTATGAAACATAAGGAAACAATAAAGAAGTAAAGGTAAAGTGCTTTTCAATTGTATTTCAGTGCTTTTGTATTATATTTGTGTTATTTTCAGGGTATAAGTGTCAAAAACAACCCTATTATTGTACATTAACCTAAAATATATGCAGTTCTATGGGACCATTGAACACATTAACAGGTTTCTCATACATCCTTAGGGGAAAAAATACCTGGAAACTCAACGACAATCCCAGAACCAATTGACAGTGAGTTTCAAAGTACCACTGTATTTGAAATGCCTTAATATTTACTTTATTTATTTTTTACTTTTGTAAAGTATTTTTTCAGTGCTCACTGATTTTATTTTTTCCACATTCTGCAGTGCCCTGTTTTGAAATTAAATAGAGACACAATATGCAATCTTGTCAGGCGCCCAGGTGGTGCAGTGGGATATTCCGCTGGCACACCAGCACATCTTCATACGCTGTGTAAGGACCCTGATTGGCGGAAGAGACGCCTGTGCAGAATGCAGGGTCAAGAAGAGGAGGGCTGTGCATGTGTCGGAAGAGGCATGTACAGCGATGTGCTCTCCTCGGATGCAATCTGGTATCTCTCAGCAGCGGAAGACAAATTGAGTGCGCTAAATTGGGTGGAAAATGGGGAGAAAATGCATTTAAAAAAATATATATGCAATCTTGTCAACACCTTTTCAAAATGGTCAATTGTTTTGTGTAAAGCAAATTCTATCTACACCAAATTTTAACATTTTACCACCACTGTTTACATACAGAAAGGATTTCATGTTTAAAACCAAACTGTAAATGTGGATAAAGTTATTTTACTTAATTGTTTTCAGCATTTGATGCAGTTTTATCCTGTCATGTGTTCCCCGTGTGGGTGGTGCAAGACGTCACACCACCCACAGTTTCTTATCAGGCACGCTAGTCCTCACGTCTGCAATTTGATGTTATTTCTGCACTGATTGTTTCTTTTGTGTGGCGAGATGATGATACAGTGTATTTAATTATTTATTTTCTTTTATAATTAGTCATTTGTTGCGACAGGCAGAATTGCATGCCGTTGTTTGCTCTGATCTCGATACGTGGGAGGCCAAAATAAACATCCTCCATCCATGACACTGCTGACAGATTGCACAGCCTGCTCAGTCATCTGCAGTGCACAGCGGTAAAGGGCCACAGAGTCCAGCGTGAAAGCGACGCCCACCAAATCTTCTCCATCTTGCTGAACAGAAATAATGAAGGAACGTGTCTGAGGGCTGAGGATCTGTCTGATATGTTAGAAGCTGGATGACAGAAGGAAAGAAACTAGATAAGAGCAAGGTGAGATAGAAAGTGACTGGCAGAGAGAGAATTGTGTTTTATGTACTGCTGGGTACTCCTGTTCACATGATCATCTTAATGCTTACATGTCTACATATTAGAATGTAGATATTTTGCCACAGGAAAAGTGAACTGAACAGCAAACGATTCAACTGAATCTTGTCTGCATAGCTTTGTGTTCAAGATCTACTTCAGATCAGCATAACAAAGGCAGATATCTATACAAAAGCATTTCAGCAACTCCGAACTCTGCCCACGAGGATGACGGGTGATAAAGACAATCCTCTCCATTAAAGTGCAAGTACCGTACTTTTTTTGCCATTTTAGGAGTTAATGACCTTGCTCAATGGCCCAATATCACCCCTACACATAAACGACTGCACTGGCTCCCGGTTCATTTCCGCATCAAATATCAATATTCAAATCTCTCCATGGCCTGGCTCCCCCTTATCTCACTGATCTGTTGGTTAAGCACTCACCTTCATGATCCCTTCGGTCTTCTAAGTCCCATCTCCTTTCTGTCCCCTCTTCTAGGTTGTGTACTGTTGGTGATACAGTTTTTAGTGTTCCAAACTGTGGAACTCCCTACCACTGCACCGTCGGTCATGATCGTCAGTTACATCCTTCAGAAAACAGCTTTTTCTTACTGCTTTTCCTGACAAGTAATTTTAATTTGCTTATGTTTTGTTTTTTTTATTGATTTTTTTTATTACATTGATTGTTGTTTCTTATTTTTTATTTATTTATGTATTTATGTACAGTGTCCTTGGGTTTCCTGAAAGGTGTTTATTAATTAAATTGTATTAATATATTATTAAAAGTGGTAACCTGGTAATGTTGGGGCTTGAACTAAGCTACAACTACCCTGTAGCCTACAGGGCACTGTACAGTAAAATAAAAAAGTAATCATAAGTTCTCTTCATGTTTTGTTTAAGTAAAAACACAATGTTGATAATAATAATAATTACCCAATGTTACCCAAAGTTACCCAATGCCTACATCACCCTTAAATAAAGCAAATTGCCTCCATAAATAAAAGAGCAACCTTAAAACTACAAATAAACTCTGGCTTATTTTAATGAATTTTTGAAATTATTATTTTTTTATTATTATTATTATTATTTTAATTTTTTTTTTTTTTGTGAAAACGTTTTTGTGTTTACAAACTAGCTTGCTCATGTATAACATGATTTTAAAGTCAATATAAATCATGTACAGGAACAGCGGTAGTGATGCAGCAAGTAATACTAGGCAACAACTGCTGAGACCTGGGTGTGTTATTGTAACGGTTATGTGGGCTAGACGGACAGGAGGGGCGGACACACACGCAGAGATGTAATAAACTAAACTATATTTATTAATAAACAAAAGACAAGCACACCAATACAAGATAACACAGAGCTAACACATGGAGGTTAAACAAACAAAAGGCTAATGGACGGGCTAAACCAAGACTAAACAGGCTAACGGACAGGCTAAACCAAGACTAAACAGGCTAAACAAGACTAAACAGGCTAAACAGACTAAACAGGCTAACGGACAGGCTAAACAAAGACTAAACAGGACTAAACAGACTAACAGGGCTAACGGACAGGCTAAACAAAGACTAAACAGGACTAAACAGACTAAACAGACTAAACAGACTAACAGGGCTAACGGACAGGCTAAACAAAGACTAAACAGGACTAAACAGACTAAACAGACCAAACAGACTAAACAGGCTAACGGACAGGCTAAACAGACCGGATGAAACGGCAAGGAGCAAGGAGCAAGGAGCAAGGAGCAAGGAGCAAGGAGCAAGGAGCAAGGAGCAAGGAGTCACCAGAGCAAACAGAGTTACAATGAAAATAGTCTCCAACCAGCCTTTCTCTGAGCCTCTCCTAAATAGTAGCAGCTGGGGCTAATTAGCCCCAGCTAACCAATCAGGAGAGGGAGGCTGGAGACAGAGTGTGCTCATGGAGAGGGGGGCGTGGCACCTCAGGAGCACACACAGAGGCTCAAATCGTGTGACAGATGCCCCTCCCAAAGGCACTACACCTGGAGTGCCTAAAAAAACAAAAACAAGGAGGTCCTGGGCCCTGCGGGGTAAATTTGAAGTCATTAAAAATGTCCTCAGGCAGGCGTGATAAAAATGGTGGGACGCAGGCTGCCGACAGAAATCCAGAGGCGCAGTCGGGGAGCGCCGACGAGAGTTCAAAAGCGCCGTCGGGGGGCGCCAATGTGGGAACAGAAGCGCCATCTGGGGGCGTCATCTCGGAAACAGGAGCGCCATCAGGGGGCGCCAACTCCGGAACAGAAGTGCCGTCGGAGGACACCCACTCAGGAACAGAAGTGCCGTCGGAAGACACCAACTCGGGAACAGAAGTGCCGTCGGAAGACACCAACTCGGGAACAGAAGTGCCGTCGGAGGACACCAACTCAGGAACAGAAGTGCCGTCGGAGGACACCAACTCGGGAACAGAAGTGCCGTCGGAGGACACCAACTCGGGAACAGAAGTGCCGTCGGAGGACACCAACTCGGGAACAGAAGTGCCGTCGGAGGACACCAACTCGGGAACAGAAGTGCCGTCGGAGGACACCAACTCGGGAACAGAAGTGCCGTCGGAGGACACCAACTCGGGAACAGAAGTGCCGGCGGGAGTTCAGAAGCGCCGTCTGGGGGCGCTGACGAGGAGTCAGGAGCACCATCTAGGGGTGTCGACGAGAGTTCAGAAGCGCCGTCTGGGGGCGCTGACGAGGAGTCAGGAGCACCATCTAGGGGTGTCGACGAGAGTTCAGAAGCGCCGTCTGGGGGCGCTGACGAGGAGTCAAGAGCACCATCTAGGGGTGTCGACGAGAGTTCAGAAGCGCCGTTGGGGGGCGCTGACGAGGAGCCCGGAGCGCCGTCGAGCATCATCTCATAAACAGAAATACCATCGGAGAACGCCATCTCCGGAACAGAAGTGCCTTCGGAGGACGCCATCTCAGGAACTGAAACGCCATCGGAGGGCGTCCTCTCAGGAACAGAAACGCCTTCGGAGGGCGTCATCACAGGAACAGAAACGCTTTCGGAGGGCGTCATCTCAGGAACAGAAGCGCCATCGTAGTACGCCATCTCAGGAACAGAAACGCCATCGGAGGGCGTCATCTCAGGAACAGAAACGCCATCGGAGGGCGTCATCTCAGAAACAGAAACGCCATCGGAGGGCGTCATCTCAGAAACAGAAGCGCCTTCGGAGGGCGTCATCTCAGAAACAGAAACGCCATCGGAGGGCGTCATCTCAGGAACAGAAGCGCCTTCGCAGGGCACCAACTCAGGAACAGAAGCGCCATCGGGATGCGCCAACTCAGGAACAGGAGCGCCATCGGGCTGCGCCAACTCGGGAACAGAAGCCAGCTGCGTGGAGCCTGGCGAAGAGGTTTCGGGAGTCAGCTGCGG
Organism: Trichomycterus rosablanca; assembly: GCF_030014385.1. NCBI lineage: Eukaryota > Metazoa > Chordata > Actinopteri > Siluriformes > Trichomycteridae > Trichomycterus > Trichomycterus rosablanca. The sequence continues at coordinate 11,009,955 of NC_085998.1, read as the reverse complement.
TGAGCCTGGCGAAGAGGCTTCGGGAGTCAGCTGCGGTGAGCCTGGCGAAGAGGCTTCGGGAGTCAGCTGCGGTGAGCCTGGCGAAGAGGCTTCGGGAGTCAGCTGCGGTGAGCCTGGCGAAGAGGCTTCGGGAGTCAGCTGCGGTGAGCCTGGCGAAGAGGCTTCGGGAGTCAGCTGCAATGAGCCTGGCGAAGAGGCTTCGGGAGTCAGCTGCAATGAGCCTGGCGAAGAGGCTTCGGGAGTCAGCTGCGGTGAGCCTGGCGAAGAGGCTTCGGGAGTCAGCTGCGGTGAGCCTGGCGAAGAGGCTTCGGGAGTCAGCTGCGTTGACCCTTGAGAAGAGGCATCCGGAGTCAGCTGCGTGGATCCTTGAGAAGAGGCGTCCGGAGTCAGCTGCGAGGACCCTGGCGAAGAGGCGTCCGGAGTCAGCTGCGAGGACCCTGGCGAAGAGGCGTCCGGAGTCAGCTGCGAGGACCCTGGCCAAGAGGCGTCCGGAGTCAGCTGCGAGGACCCTGGCGAAGAGGCGTCCGGAGTCAGCTGCGAGGACCCTGGCGAAGAGGCGTCCGGAGTCAGCTGCGAAGACCCTGGCGAAGAGGCGTCCGGAGTCAGCTGCGAGGACCCTTGAGAAGCGTCCGATGTCACTTGAGAAAACACTGGAGAAACGTCATTCAGCTGCGAGGACCCTGGAGAGGCGTCCGAAGTCAGCTGCGAAAACACTGGAGAAACGTCATTCAGCTGCGAGGACCCTGGAGAGGCGTCCGAAGTCAGCTGCGAAAACACTAGAGAAACGTCACTCAGCTGTGAGGACCCTGGAGAGGCGTCCGGGGTTAGCTGCGAAAACACTAGAGAAACATCACTCAGCTGTGAGGACCCTGGAGAGGCGTCCGAAGCCAGCTGCGAAAACACTAGAGAAACATCACTCAGCTGTGAGGACCCTGGAGAGGCGTCCGAAGTCACTTGGGAGAACACTGGAGAAACGTCATTCAGCTGCGAGGACCCTGGAGAGGCGTCCGAAGTCAGCTGCGAAAACACTGGAGGAACAGCACTCAGCTGTGAGGACCCTGGAGAGGCGTCCGAAGTCACTTGCGAAAACACTGGAGAAACGTCACTGAGCTGCGAGGACCCTGGAGAGGCGTCCGAAGTCAGCTGCAAAAATCCTTGAGAAATTCCTTGAAAGAACAGTGAGGACCCTGGAGAGGCGTCCGAAGTCACTTGCGAAAACACTGGAGAAACAGCACTCAGCTGTGAAAACACTGGAGAGGCATCCGAAATCAGCTGCTTGGACCCTGGATATGCGTCAAAAGTCAGCTGTTTGGACCCTGGAAAGACCGGACTCAGCTGTGAAAACACTGGAGAGGCATCCGAAATCAGCTGCTTGGACCCTGGAGAGGCGTCAAAAGTCAGCTGTTTGGACCCTGGAGAAACTGGACTCAGCTGCGAAAACACTGGAGAGGCATCCGAAATCAGCTGCTTGGACCCTGGATATGCGTCAACAGTCAGCTGTTTGGACCCTGGAGAAACTGGACTCAGCTGCGAAAACACTGGAGAGGCGTCCGAAATCAGCTGCTTGGACCCTGGATATGCGTCAGAAGTCAGCTGTTTGGACCCTGGAGACACTGGAGTCCGGACCACATTAGCAGTGGGCGCTTTGCTGCAGGAAAATTTTGCTCTCATGAGGCCCTTAAACACCTTAACCGAGTTCAGCTCAACTCCCCTGTCAGACCAAAGCTGCTTAGCCCACTCACGAGCAGCACCCCTCAGCCGAGACATCATAAATCGCACCCTGTCGATTTCAGCTGGCTGGGGGTCCAGAAGGTTCTGCAGGTAGAGCTGGCTCTGTAGAAGGAAGCCTTCGACACCTGAGTCGCTTCCATCATATGGAGCTGGCCTACTAAGCGGGAAGGTTTGAGGAAACCTCATGGAGCCGAAGTCCGGAAAAACATGGACAAAAAACATCTCGCTGTGTCCTCTATGGGAGACTATTCTGTAACGGTTATGTGGGCTAGACGGACAGGAGGGGCGGACACACACGCAGAGATGTAATAAACTAAACTATATTTATTAATAAACAAAAGACAAGCACACCAATACAAGATAACACAGAGCTAACACATGGAGGTTAAACAAACAAAAGGCTAATGGACGGGCTAAACCAAGACTAAACAGGCTAACGGACAGGCTAAACCAAGACTAAACAGGACTAAACAGACTAAACAGACTAAACAGACTAACAGGGCTAACGGACAGGCTAAACAAAGACTAAACAGGACTAAACAGACTAAACAGACCAAACAGACTAAACAGGCTAACGGACAGGCTAAACAGACCGGATGAAACGGCAAGGAGCAAGGAGCAAGGAGCAAGGAGCAAGGAGCAAGGAGCAAGGAGCAAGGAGCAAGGAGTCACCAGAGCAAACAGAGTTACAATGAAAATAGTCTCCAACCAGCCTTTCTCTGAGCCTCTCCTAAATAGTAGCAGCTGGGGCTAATTAGCCCCAGCTAACCAATCAGGAGAGGGAGGCTGGAGACAGAGTGTGCTCATGGAGAGGGGGGCGTGGCACCTCAGGAGCACACACAGAGGCTCAAATCGTGTGACAGTTATCAGCTATTTGAACATCTGCACAGACATGATTGGCTAATCAGAACAGCCTTGCCATTTGGGGGCACACTTGTTAGTGCACTCTCAGTGTCAGTCCCAGGTCCTAATAATAATAGGAGGGTTACAATTAAACAAAATTCAGTGAGGATATCCGACAAGTGCTATGCCATGTGTGTTATGCAGACTAGATATGCTGTAGTATAAATCCAAATGTATGGTTACATTTTCGGCATTTAGCAGACGCTTTAATCCAAAGCGATTTACAGTACGTATTGTCTAAGCTATTGAAGGTTAAGGGCTCAACAGTGGCAATGTGGCAGTGGGGGGTGTGAACCAGTGACACTTTGATTACTAGTCTAGTACCTTAACCACAAGGCTACAACTGTGGTTAAAAGACTCCTCTGAAACACAGTAAGAGCCTTTCTTTCTAAATAGAGGAAACATGATACCCTGGGTTTACTTTGGGTACTCTGGTTTTCTTTTACCTCCCAAAACAAGCAAACTCATGTGGATTGGCTGCCCTAGTTTACCCCTTGGTGTGAGTGAGTAAATAAATATATAACTCTCTGAAAGGTGGCACCAGTCTCATTGTGACCCTGATGAAGTAAAAATACTAGGACTGGCACCGATCTGATACTCTGTATCGGTCTGATATTGGCCCAAATCATTGGATTGGATATCAGAAGAAAAAAAACTTGTAATCCGATCCGATACTGTTGCTTAATGTAAATAACATTTAATGTAAATAAGGCCATTGTTTGTGTGTAAAGCAAATAACACATGCAGATACATTCCAACAGAGTTTATTAACAGCTCACTTGGCAACTGCTGTAACAAGGTGCATCTTGATGACATCATTAACATGTGCTACTGATCTACAACTCATCCGCAACAGCCATTCAGAAATTAAAACACACTGATCTACTTAAACTTTTAGCATTTAAAAATTTTTTACTACTGCCACATCTGAAAACACTGTTTAAACACAATAAAAATGTCTTTATAAATGATAAATCGCTCACCTGTGATAAAGAAAACCTTGTCCCGGCTTGGAGATCTCTCACATCCTCAACGATTAATCCATTAGTGTTATGAAATAAAACAAACTACACAGTTTCCCATTTAGCTACAGATGTAAAAGTGAAAATAAAAACAGTTTTGTATAAGTATGATGTTGTAGGTTCTGTATTTATTCCTTTAGAATATTTGTTACACAGTCTGAGCATTGTTATTTAGATAGCTAGTTTAACCATGGTGCATTGAGACATGTATTATTACTGCTTAGCTGTTTGACAGGAGAAATGACGTATTGGATTGGTATCGGTATCGGCAGATACTCAATTTGCAGTATTAGTATCGGTCATAAAAAAAGTGGTATCGAGCCAGCCCTAAAAAATACAGAGAGCAATTAATTTTTAAATGAGTTATTAAAGCTGATAATTATAATATTATTTAAGACACCTTGCTGCACTACTGACCCGCATGCACTGGCCTATATTTGTACAATTACAGAACAGATCTGTAATTTATTTTCTAAGACTAAATGACAGAAAGGTCCTGCATGGCTGCACAGGCATGAATCTAATAGAATAAACTGAGAATAAATTGACCTCAATAATCAACCTCATTAGAAACATAATAGGTACAAAGGATGGAAAGGACATTGAATAACTATCATCTCATCAAAGCTAGCTGAGCGTTAAGCTCTCGGGTTTGTTCATTTCCTACTGAAAACAAAACCATGTTAAAATGATGGATGTTGGCACACCTTGTCCTGTGGCACTAACAAAATATGAGCTGGATCTCATTTATTCCCCAGCATCGGCATGACACGAATGGATCTGAACGTTATATTGATTCAGACTGGCTTCCTCCAAATTCTCCTAGCTCTATTCAGACCGACAGAAAGGATTACAGACTCAATTGTTTGTCCCCAAAAGCTTTCGTTATGAGGAACCCTGATGTAAAGCCTGATGGTATCAGTCTGGATGGCTCGCACGACCCCATGGCCTCACAGCAGCTAGTCCTTTTTCTTTTTTCTTCACTGTTTATTTGCAGAGATAGTGCTTGATGATGAGGGTGTGCTTTGTCATATCTTTTTAATGTTTACCGAGATGACAAATTGCTTTTAACTGTGTGTTGCACACAAACAGCTCCATAATTAATGGCACCCTTGGGTATGGGTATGAATGTCTAATGAGCTTAGCCTCATATTTTATCTTCAAAAACTTTTATATTTGGTTATAAATGATGAGGGTGGGAGGAGTAGTAATTGGTCGTGTCTGAGAGACTGAGAGAGAGCTTATAGTCTGGATTTAGTGCCATCTGATTTCCACTTTTTTGGACCACTCAAAGAAGCTTTACGGGGAGGCCTCTCAGGTGGCGCATGAAAAAACACACACTGGAACCAGAGCTGGGATCTCAAATACATCGTATCGAATCTCAGCTCTGCCTACCGGCTAAGGCTGAGCGGCCACATGAACAACGATTGGCCTGCTGTTTAGATATGGGCGGGACTAAGCCGGATGGGGTCTCTCTCTCCCATGACTGGTGCAATTATGACCTCTGCTGGCTGATTGATGGTGCACAGAGATGAGAAAAGAGTGCTCTCAGGGTGTGTCCTCTCTGTACACAACGCTAAGCTGCACTGCACTCGTCAAAGTGTAGGTGATCAAATGCATACGGCATGCTGTTCACATGTCGGAGGGGGCGTGGGTTAGCTTCGTTCTCCTCAATCAGAGCAGGGATCGGCATTGGTAGAAAGGAAGCATGACACAATCGGGCAATTGGACGTGCTAAACAGGGAGAAAAGGGGGAGAAAATGCATAAAGAAAAAAATATATATTAAAAAAAAAAAAAAGAAGCTTTACGGGGAAGATTTTCATATGATGATGATGTGAAAGCAGCGGTGCTCAACCAAAAACATTTGTTTGCTGATGGCATTAAAATGGTACAATGCTGGGGAAAATGCATTGCAACAGTGATGTAATTTGTTTTTGAAATTCTTAATAAATAGAGTTTAAAAAGTGCAGAAACTTTTTGAAGAATCCTTGTAATTCAATGTTTTACCCACAATGTGAATGCAGGAATGTAACAGGATAGGAATGGAGACCAATGTTTGCTACAATACGACTGCACAGATGCATTCAGGTGAGTTCAACTGCAAATTCCAATTTATTAAAGTGGCCATACAGAAACAAACAAACAGAAACATTATTTACAGTTGCAAGAACAAAACTGTAAAACAACATTGAACTGAGTGAAATATAGACTCCCGACTGACTGAACTTAAATCTTCTAGGATGCTAGATGCATTGTGCAGGAATGATGTAGCATGTGGAAATGATTGCAATGTGCAGTTGTAGTAAATGTGCAGTCTTGCAGCAAGCTGCTCCTTCAACCTCGTCATTTAGATTTTCTACAGGGTTGAGATCAGAGCTCTCTACAGGCCAGTATATCAAGCAAAACTGTACAATTAAGTGTAGAATTATTTTTAATTATTTAAATGTATTTAAAATTATTATTATTATTATTATTATTATTAATGTTATTATTATTATTGGGGGACAGTGGTAGCCTAGTGGGTAGAGCTTTGGGCTATCAACCGGAAGATTGGCGGTTCAAATCCAGGCTCTGTATATATATATATTTATATATTTATATATATATATATACTGTATATATATATATATATATATATGACAAATAAAGAATATATTATCTTATTATTATTATTACTATTATTATTATATTATTATCATTATATTATTATTATATTATCATTGTATTATTATTATTATTATAATTATTATTAATGTTATCATTATTATTATTATTATTATTATCATTATTATTATAATTATTATCATTATTATTATTGATATTATTATTATTATTATTACTATTATTATTATTGTTATTGTTGTTATTACTATTGCTATTAATATTATTGTTATTATTTTTATTGTTACTATTATTATTGTTGTTATTGTTATTCTTTTCATTGTTACTATTACTGTTATTATTATTATTATTATTGGTATTATTATTATTATTATTATTATTATTATTATTATTATTATTATTATTATTATTATTATGCCAAAGATGCTTTTTACCAAAGATGCTTGTAGCATTATTATTAAGATAAGATAAGATAAAATAAAATAAGATAGCCTTTTGTTATCCCACAGGGAGAAATCTGCACCATTACAGCAGCTTTCAAGAAAATAGAGATTAGAAATGTGTATACATATATTAAAAAATAGAAATGTAAGGATATATAAAATGATGTGCAAAAATGATCAGTTTTTAAAAAGTTCAACAGTTATTGCACTGAACAAATATTACTCTAAACAATGTCCTAAAATGGTGTTCCCTAGTATAAAAGGGTGTAGGTTTGTAGCATAACCTTCTTAATTCACTGCACCAAAATAACCAGGTAGTTAGTCCTGTCTAAACCCTTCTTGGCATCTGTTCTTTATTATTTGGTTATTTTTACATCAGTTGTACTCTAGGACCCACGGTTTAGAGCAAAAGACCAAAAGTCATAAGTAGGCTTCCAGCAAAGCCCACAGGGTGCTAGATGATCAAAGGATTGGTCTTCAGAGGATTTTCTGTGAAGTTCACGGCACGACAGCGATACCTGGGCCTTAACCTTCTGCTTTTCAGTATGCTGTCCAAAATGGATTTTCATTCTGATCAAAGTGTGGTCATCTACTGATAGGAAAAAAGCTGTAAAATCATGAGGATGAGAAATGTCATCAGTCAGTCATCAGTGTTCACTCTTCAGTAGGCTGGCTGGTTGTATTGAAATATAATAATACAGCAACTTCAATATTAATTTGATAGTGTAGGATGTCAATTACCATTTTAATTTACATTTTCAGCATTTAGCAGACACCTTTATCCAAAGCGACTTACATTACAGTTACAGTATACAGTCTGAGCAATTGAGGGTTAAGTGCCTTGCTCAAGGGCCCAACAGTGACAACCTGGCAGTGGTGGGGCTTGAACCAGCGTCCCTCTGGTCACTGGCCCAGTATCTTAACCACTAGGCTACAGCTGGCCCTAATTAATTGTGACATGGCCTCCTAAATCCTCATTACTGATTATGAATGACTACAGCTAATGATTTTACTATGCACATATAAATAGGTCTAGTTTGACAGCTGCTATTATAAGCCAAATTCATAATCAAGAACAGATATATTACATATTATTCTCAACACCATCAAATTAATCTCATAGGGCAGTAGTCTAGCCGTTAAGGTACTGGACTATTAATCACAAGGTTGCTGGTTCAAGTCCCACCACTGCCAGGTTGTCATTGTTGGGCCCTTGAGCAAGGCCCTTAATCCTCAAAAGCTACTGTATGTATATTTTGAAGCAGTGGATTGTGTCATATTTTTAGAAAACCCTCAACAAACTTTATTATATAGCCATAAGTATGTGGACACCTGAATAATCAGTTGTGTATGGTTCTGCAACACCCATCACTAACAGGTTTTAAATATAAATACACAGTTGAGTCACATAATTTTAACCACTTCCTACTTTCGACTGCAGCAGCGCTTCTTTCATAAAGAAAGTCATGGTGGGTATATAAGGTCTGTGATAGGCTGTCTGCACATACAGTATATCCCTCATTGCTGTCATGGATAAAAGTACCATGGGTAAAACTGTCTTCCCTGGGGCGGATGGGATCTTCCAGCAAGACAATGCGACATATCACACGGCTAGAAATGTCCGACATTGGTTAGAAGAGCATGACCAAGACTTCCAAGTACTACCTTACCCCCTAATTCCTCAGACTTGAACTTAATTAAGCATCTGTGGGACCTCGATCGTCATGTTTGCTCTGTGAATCCTCCCCCACGCACCTTCCAGCAGCTGTGGGATGCACTGCAGTCAGCATGGCTCCAGATACCTGTGACAATCTACCAGGACCTTATTGAGCCACTCCAAGCCCGTCTAGCTGCTGTCCGTGCTGCACAAGGGGGTTACTCTGGATATTAGCTGGTGGTTATGATAATGTGACTCGACTGTGTACATAAATAATATGCTTTCAACTCTGGGACCAATTTAGTAAAGGTTCTTTTCTGCGCTTGTACACAAAGAGAGGTCCACAAAGACATAGCTTGGTGTGAAGGAACTTTGGTGTTCTGACCTCAACCTTACTGAATTAAACATTGTTTAATTGCCATTCAGGCTTTTTAGTCATTGTGCCTATTCATTCTGAATCAGATGTCCAACAGTTTTATAATAAGTTGTCAGTGTGCATTTGACTACAGTATATAGTGTATGCATATATTTCAAATTATAAACATTTTATTCTGCAAAAAAGCATGTGTTTTAATCAAACATACAGTTGGTGATAATGATAATAATCGTAGAAATCTCTTAAATCCAAAGACTAGAATGACTTGTTCTATTTTGTTTATTATTATTATTTTATTAGTGTCAATAATTTTTTGAGATTTTTTTACTGCTACTACACTGATCAGCCATAACATTAAAACCACCTTCAATTACTGACTGTAGTCCATCTGTTTCTCTACCTACCTTTTTAGCCGGCTTTCACCCTGTTCTTCAATGGTCAGGACCCCCACAGGGCCACCACAGAGCAGGTATTATTTAGATGTCGGATCATTCTCAGCACTGCCGTTACAATGACATGGTGGTGGTGTGTTAGTGTGTGTTCTGCTGGTATGAGTGGATCAGATTAAAATACCATGTCCACTTATTGTCCACTCTATTAGACAGTCCTACCTAGTTGGTCCACCTTGTAGATGTAAAGTCAGTGATGGTCACTCATCTATTGCTGCTGTTTGAGTTGGTTATTTTCTAGATCTTCATCAGTGGTCACAGGACGCTGCTAGGGGCGCTGTTGGCTGGATATATCATCGGTTGGTGGACTATTCTCAGTCCAGCAGTGACAGTGATGTGTTTAAAAACTCCATCAGCACTGCTGTGTCTTATCCACTCATACCAGCACAACAAACACCAACACATCACCCCCATGTAAGTGTCACTGCAGTGCTGAGAATGATCCACCACCAGAGTCCTGACCATTTAAGAACAGCATGAAAATGAGCTAACAAAGCATGCAGAGAAACAGATGGACTACAGTCAGTAATTGTAGAACTACAAAGTGCTTCCATATGGTAAGTGGAGCAGATAACATGGACAGTGAGTGTAGAAACAAGGAGGTGGTTTTAATGTTATGGCTGATTTGTGTATTTTTCTTTACTGCTGCTATTACCTTGATTGGAGAGATGCCATTCAAAATGTAATTGTACCTTTGTATAATGACAATAAAAATTCTATTCTATATATAGTGTATAGAAACTGTATTTAAAGGTTTCTCCTATGATAAAAAAAATCACTTAATTATAAATATTGCTTTTGAAAGGAAAATTATTGTTTGCGAGCCATTATCAGTATAATGGCTCTAATTAACCATGTCAAGCTATTTCTGTCGAAATAAGAGCCTATATGCTGATGGCCTTGACAATTATCCATTATGTGCGATATTACTACATTATGCATGGTGTAATTCCCATACTCTTGTATTTGCTATTTCCATGGCTCTCGATTAAAGGCCTTCTATTCAGCCAATCAATCATGGTGACAGCGCTCCTGTATAACTTGTTCTCAAAATGATTACAGAGCTTTCTTTCCCATCTGTCTCTCAAAAACACTGACTGAAGGAGTTCTAATCCTCAGCCTTAAACAATCACACCGCTGCAGGAGCCCTCGATCAGAGAGACAGCTTAAAACACCACCAAGTACATCAAGGAGATCGCATTTTCTTCTCTTAGTAGCTGCAGTTATTTATTGTTCTTCAAATGGAGGGAATCTTTGCAACCAGCAGTTGTCAACTCTTAAAACTTGTATTTTATGTTGTCTGAGGTTCTAAGGCTTGAGACTCTTTACTGATGCTGTTTCACATTGCCGTGCTACCCATGTTAATATTAAATCACTTTCTAGTGCTTTTGACTTATGCATTGTGATAAGAAATTATGAGTAAGGGGCGTCTTATAAAATCATATCAAAGTATTTCACATACAGTGGACCCATGACATATGAATTTAATTGGTACCGAAGGGCTGTTCTTAAGTCAAAATGTTCATTAGTTAAACCTATTTTTCCCAAAAGAAATCATGTAAATAGAATTAATCCGTGCCAGACCTCCCAAACCCCCCCTTACCTAATCTTTCTAATGTCTTAAATTGTCTTTTTTGTTATATATACAAGTATATTTTCCCTTAATCTTAAATTATAGAATACACATTCCTGTAATAAACAATAATAAACAACAATACACAGTAGTACTGTACATAAACACACATCACATTTCAATACAGTACGTGTGCTGTACTATACACCATAATACATTTCCTTCTTTTTTTATAAAATGTATCTACCAGAAACAACAATAACTCTCATATTTCTCTATTATTTCCTTCTTTATTTCAACAGTGTTGTATTTTGTAGGTGCAATTGCACGAAAAAAATAAACTTTACTCAGCGGACTTTCTTCTTCTCTCTCACTAACTGTCCCCTCTGTCTGATACACAGTGACACTTACCGGCAGGAGTAATTATACAACACAACAACACTTTCTCTACAGCTTCTTTTTGGCCATTTTAATATAGAATTTTACGAAATATAAAGAAAACACCAAAAAAAAAACACTGTCCGCTGTCCGAATGTTTGCTTACTGTATATACTGTATATATATATATATATATATATATATATATATATATATATATATATATATATATATATATATATATATATATATAAAGAGAGAGAGACGGTCACGTGTTTCGTGAATTTCGGTTCATAATCCGAAATTTGTTCGTACGTTAAGTTGAAAAAGATCGTTCGTAACCCAAAATGTTTGTATGGTAAACCGTTCGTAACTCAAGGGTCTACTGTATTTAAAGTGTAAGATGATTTTCACATATCCAGTAAGAAGGTTTTTAAGAGCACTGCGACCGAGGTCATGAAAGAGAACAGAATGTGCAAACCTAAACATAACAAGGACAGAATTATTTAGAACACTATAGAACAGACTCTATGGGGCTATGGCGCCAAGATGTATCTTCTTATTTTTGAATAACACATATGTATGTAAGAATTGTCCTCCTGGATAATCGTCTCTTCTAGCCCTAATTTGTTACACTATGTGTGCACCCTCTTTGCTTTTTTCCAATATAAGGTGAACACCTAGGTACAGGGAAAGATGATTTTACTTTGGGACACCTTTTAAAAAAGACATAAAAAGGAATCTAGTATTTACTGTGTTCAAAAAAGTCTAACCCCAGTAACAGCATGACTGTGTTCCTGTGTTCAAAGCAAGGTCTATAATAACATAAAAAAAGATCTTGGTTTAAAGAAACTCCAGTGGCTGTTGTTGTAGATGAAAATATCACACAGAAGTCACTTTATTTTAGTACCATTTTTTTAATGAGATGTCCAACAAGCTTATGGTCAGGTGTCTGAAAACCTTTGGCCATACAGTGTATACTATCATAAAAACATATTAGTACTTTTATACCAGCCAACTGTACACCGACCAGGCATAACATTATGAGCACTGACAGGTGAAGTGAATAACACTGATTATCTCTTCATCACAGCACCTGTTAGTAGGTGGGATATATTGGGCAGCAAGTGAACGTTTTATCCTCAAAGTTGATGTGTTAGAAGCAGGAAAAATGATCAAGTGTAAGGATTTGAGCGAGTTTGACAAGGGCCAAATTGTGATGGCTAGATGACTGGATCAGAGCATCACTAAACCTGCAGCTCTTGTGGGGTGTTCCCGGTCTGCAGTGGTCAGTATCTATCAAAAGTGGTCCAAGGAAGGAACAGTGGTAAACCAGCGACAGAGTCATGGGCGGCCAAGGCTCACTGATGCACGTGGGGAGCGAAGGCTGGCCCGTGTGGTCAGATCCAACAGACGAGCTACTGTAGCTCAAATTGCTGAAACAGTTAATGCTGGTTCTGATAGAAAGGTGTCAGAATACACAGTGCATCTCAGTTTGTTGCATATGGAGCAGCAAAAAGGGGACCAACACAATATTAGAAAGGTGGTCATGTAGGGCAGCTATGACCTAGTGGTTAAGGTACTGGACTAGTAATTAGAAGGTTGCCGGTTCAAGCCCCACCTCTGCCAGGTTGCAACTGTTGGGCCCTTGAGCAAGGCCCTTAACCTTCAATTGCTTTAATTGTATACTGTCACAGTACTGTAAGTCGCTTTGGATAAAGGCATCTGCTAAATGCCAAAAATGTAAATGGTCATAATGTTATGCCTAATCGGTGTACATAGTGGAATAAGTTTAATTTATTTAAACATTTTTATTGACTGTTAAGCTGCAACAGACTGCAGTGCAGGTCAGCTACTACATTGCTTTGGCAGTAAATGTGTAACCAGTTTCATGCCTTACCTTTAAAAAAAGGCATGAAGCCTATCCCAGCTTTTCAATGGGTGCAAGGCACACAGTAACACCCTGGACGGGGTCAGTCCATCACAGGGCAGACACACACACACACTTATTCACCTTTAGGGCAATTCAGTGTCTCCAGTTAACCTGACTGCATGTTTTTGGACTGTGGGAGGAAACCGGAGTTCCCAGAGGAAACCCAGACAGACACAGGGAGAACATGCAAACTGTGCACAGAAAGGACCCGGACCTTCTTGCTGTGAGGCGACAGTGCTACCCACCGAGCCACCAAGCCGCCAGACTCATTTATATTATTTATTTTTTCTCAACATTAGCCAACAAAGTCTTTCAAGAACTTTGGATCCAGAGATTCATCTACCAAAGGATTTCGCTTCTTCATATGTAAATATTTTTACAATCAACAGTCCAGTTAATCATATAATTACCTCTAACTGCCTGATTGTACACGTATAAATTCTCATTTCAGATGTTAACTAACAAAAATATTTGTCCAGGTCATCCAAAACACTGAGCATAAGCCATGAAACACCCTGAACAGCATGCTAACCAATGACACACTTCACCTTTTTAGTGACTGCAAAGGGCCATTAGGAACAGCCAATTCACTGCATGTTTTTTGGAAGGTCAGAGGAATCTCACACTATATAGACGAAACTGTTGAGACACCTCTCATCATTATAAAAGCTCAGATATTTTATTAAGCCCACTTGTTCATATTATCAGATATATACAACGCCGAATCAGAAAAAGTTGGGACAGCATGGAAAATGCAAATAATTAAAAAACACAGTTTCTTACATTTACTTTGACGTTTATTTGATTGCAGACAGGATTAACCTGAGATATTTAATGTTTTATCTGCTCAACTTGATTTCATTTATTAATAAACATCCATTTCTTTTCTTATGCATTTTCTCCCCATTTTCCTCTCAATTTAGCACACTCAATTTTGTCTTCCGCTGCTGAGAGATGCCAGATTGCATCCGAGGAGAGCACGTCGCTGTACACGCCTCTTTCGACACGTGTACAGCCCTCCTCTTCTCGCCCATGCATTCTGCACAGCTGTCTCTTCCGCCAATCAGGATCCTTGAAAGGATGAAGACCCACCCACCCACACATAGTCCGGCCCCCACCCTGCAGATACTTGCTTGTAATGTTGCCATTCTTTTTCACGACACTTAAAAGATGATATTATGCACTGTAGAGGGAGAAATATGCAAATCGCTTCCAATCTTTCTTTGAGGTACATTGTTTTTAAACATTTCAATCATTTTCTCACACATTAGTTGACAAGCTGGAGATCCTCTGATCATCTTTGCTCATCAAAGATTCAGCCTTTCCTGGATGCTGCTTTTGTACCAAACCATGATTACAATCACCTGTTTCGAATCACATCATTATTTAGTTTTTTCACCTCATTACTAGCCATAAATCGCCCCCATCCCAACTTTTTTTGGAATGTGTTGCAGGCCTGAAATGCAGGAATGAAGGTATATTAACAAATGAAATGAAGTTGAGCAGATAAAACATGGAATATCTCGGGTTCAAACCGTCTGCAATCAAATAAAAGTCAAAGTAAATGTAAGGATTGCATTTTATTAGCATTTTTCCATACTGTTCCAACTTTTTCTGATTTGGGGTTGTAAAACCAATTATGCAAAATAAATGGTATGTCTGATTTTTGTGGCGGGTTTGGGAAAGGCCATTTTCCCTTTTCCTCCAGTATGACTGTCTGTTCCCCTGTGCAAAATGCAAGGTCAATAAAGACATGGTTTGACAAGTTTGGTGTGGAGAAACTCTACAGAGCTCTGACCTGACCTTACACCTGTTGAAAACCACTGGGATGATTTGGGACATTGATTGAGCAAGGCCTTCTTGGTTAACATGGGTACCTGTCCTCACAAGTATTCCCACAGGCACACTCCAATGTCTTGTGAAGAGGTTGCCATTGCATTTAAAGTTTAATCCATAACCTTATAGTTTTTATTAACTGGACTCTAATAGCATGCTGGTTAACCCTTGTGTTCTGGTGACATGACTTTACTGTCTTGTTCGCTGTGGTCCCAATGGCCTCAGTGTTGTGTGGGTTAAATAAAATTACTTTAGGTTTAAATACGCTAACCAACCAAAATAACCAATAACTGAGTTCAACCAAATTAACTACATTAACCAGAAAGAGAGAGAGAGAGTCAGACCAGTCAGTTGGAAGGTGGTCTTAATGTTATGCCTGATCGATGTACTGTATATACAAATTTTAAAGAAAAGATTGCACAGTACACAGTCCTTCTAATTCTTGATGAGTTCATTTATAGCATAAACAGGTGGATTCTCCAGATACTAGACTGATGTCTAGGGTAATGTAAATTTTTCTCTGACAGATGGTAAGTTCCAGTTTAAATTAAACCAGATTTCCACAATTATCTTGTATGAAAATGTTAAAACCATATTGCTGTATACATGTATACAAGTAAATAAAGCCTATAATTTAACTTTTTAATATCTTTTTTTACCATTTCACCTAGACAACAGTGAAATCAATGATGAAAACAAAAACCTGACTGCCGGGTATTGTCCCAAATATGGACTCTGAATAACCTGTCTCTACTTCTAATCTAATGTGAGTACTTTGCCTAAATCACTAAATAGTCTTTTATGTCTTTCTTTTCTTTTTATTTATCTACAGGCAACGTTTCCTAACAATGTATCCAAATTAAATAATATGCTTTTTAACAGAAATTACAATAATAATGTATTCTAGCTGGGGTCTCTGAGACCCTAAAAAGTGTTGTTTAAATTGGGAGTTTATTTGCAGCTTCCATAAAATTAGAAAAAGTCATTAAGCATGGAGCTGATTGACAACAGCTAATAATAGTTTGTGAGCTGTTAAAGACAGCTCTGCTGTCACAGATCATAAGGGTTAACTATGTTTTTAATTGCCACCCTATGTGGGGTAAGTTGATAACCAAAATGGTTCAGGTTTAAGTTTGGAGAAAACTAGAATTATACACACATCAAGTATAAAACAGGTTTTAAAGACTCACAATGTTGAAAAAAATCTAAATTACTGACTGTAGTCCATCTGTTTCTCTGCATTCTTTGTTAGCCCCCTTTCATGCTGTTCTTCAATGGTCAGGACCCCCACAGGACCACCACATATCAGGTATTATTTGGGTGGTGGATCATTCTCAGCACTGCAGTGACACTGACATGGTGGTGGTGTGTTAGTGTGTGTTGTGCTGGTATGAGTGGATCAGACACAGCAGCGCTGCTGGAGCTTTTAAATACCATGTCCTCTCACTGTCCACTCTATTAGACACTCCTACCTAGTTGGTCCACCTTGTAGATGTAAAGTCAGAGACGATCGCTCATCTACTGCTGCTGTTTGAGTTGGTCATCTTCTAGACCTTCATCAGTGATCACAGGACGCTGCCCATGGAGCGCTGTTGGCTGGATATTTTTGGTTGGTGGACTATTCTCAGTCCAGCAGTGACAGTGAGGTGTTTAAAAAATCCATCAGCGTTGCTGTGTCTGATCCACTTTTACCAGCACAACACACACTAACACACCACCACCATGTCAGTGTCACTGCAGAGCTGAGAATCATCCAACACCCAAATAATACCTGCTCTGTAGTGGTCCTGACCATTAAAGAACAGAGTGAAAGCAGTCTAAAAAAGTATGTAGAGAAACAGATGTACTACAGTCAGTAATTGTAAAACTACAAAGTGCTTCTATATGGTAAGTGGAGCTGATAAAATGGACAGTGTGTGTAGAAACAAGGAGGTGGTTTTAATGTTATGGCTGATCGGTGTATTCTCCTAGACAACAGTGACATCAAATGAAAACAAAAATGAGACTGTCCACTAATGTCCCAAAGAAGGACTCCAAATGACTTTCTATGCCTCATATATAAGTAATTTGTCTTTGTCTGAAATTGAAAAAGAAATAGTGCTTTTATAATGCGTATTATTTGACTTGATGTTTTCAAGATCCTGTTGCTATCTGAATTATTGTACTGCAACAAGCTCCTGTTCAAGCATGTGAAATGATCCTCTTATTAAAACTACTATAAGAAAATCAGTTTATTGTAAAATCTTTGGACAATTAATTATAATATTGTTTTTCAGTGTAATCGAGTGGACCCTTCATCTCTATTTTACCTGACTGATGCCCAGGACACTTTAACACCTGAACTAACCAACAGCTGGAGACATTCAACATTCAAAGAAATCTAAACATTTATAATAAAACCTATTATGTTATACTTAAAGAATAAAATTTCAGAAAGAGATCTTATGTGAATGTCTTGGTTTTTTTCAGTTTTATCTGTGTTGTTTAGAAGAATCTACAGAGATATCAAGTCACATGGGTCAGCTTTGTTTTCCTTTTTTATATAAGATTACTTTTTTGCTTTTTATGTGTCTGCTTGAGCTCTTAATACAATCTAGGACTGTCGATCATTGCATTTAGTACACAAACAGCTAGTAGACTGGGTGCGACACAGCACCAAGATTTGTTTAATCTTCATGGGTCTACTTATATTTCCTTCCACTACACCGACCAGGCATAACATTTTGAGCACTGACAGGTGAAGTGAATAGCACTGATTATCTCTTCATCACGGCACCTGTTAGTGGGTGGGAAAGGAACAGTGGTAAACCAGTGACAGGGTTTGAGGTGTTGACTTGGCTTTCAAATTCCCCAGATCTCAATCCAGTTGAGAATCTGTGTGATGTGCTGGACAAACAAGTCTGATCCTGGGACCAAGGATCTGCTGCTAACATCTTGGTGCCAGATACCACAGCACACCTTCAGGGGTCCAGTGGAGTCCATGCCTCGACGGGTCAGGGCTGTTTTAGCAGCAAAAGTGGGACCAACACAATATTAGGAAAGTGGTCATAATGTTATGCCTAATCGTTGTACTTAAATATGCAAAGGTTGGCTTTTCTAGATTGCTTCTAATTATGTAAACTCATAAATTAAAGGTGTGATTTACCTGATCTGATTTACAGTTTCAGGGCCCATTATCATCTCACTCCCTGTCAGCATAGTAACGTATTTTTATTCATTTGCATTGTCAGTTCAGTAGAAAATGCCACAGCCCACCACGGCTAAGATCTCAAGCTCTAAAGTTCAAATCATCCAACATAGCTGTGCTATTTACAAGTTGGGCACCCACACAGACACAATTAGCTGTGTCTGTGGTTAAAAAAATCTTTTCTTTTAGAAATGTGTTGCAGCAATAACATTTACAATAAGCACATGGATACAATAATAATAAATAAATAAACAATCATTATAATGTTGATCTTTAATATCTGCTTTATATATATATATATTTTTTTTTTAAACCTTTTGTTATTTTTAATATTTTTTTCTGATTGTTATGGTTTCCATTATACTACTGAAGCCGCTTGTTTGTTTACAATAGTCACGAATCCAGCCTCTTTGTGCTCCCAAAGTTTGAGATAGACCAACGCTCCAACTAAATTCTGCTCGAACTGTAACCAACAATCCTGGCTCCTTCAGGGGAGGCTAATATGTAACGATTTGGCTAAGACATGAGAAGAGAGGCAGACACACAAGCAAAGACGTTTTAACAATGTTTAATAATAAGTTAAGTTTGACACAAGGCAGAACACATGACCTAAGCTAACTGCTAAACTAAACACACACTAAATCTGACTATACTATTCTAAACCCCAAGCTACGCTAACACAGGCTAACACCACACATGAACAATACTAAAACACTAAACAAAACTTTAAGCAAGAGCATGAGTGAGAGCATGAGTGAGAGCAAGAACACGAGCAAGATCAAGAGCATAATCCAAAATCATGACCTGACAACAACCAAAGATCCATCCAAAAACATGACAAAGTAAAAACTGTGCCCTGCCAATCCTAAGAAAACCAAAATAGCCACCCCTGAAGGATCCACAGCTGTTCCCTTAAATGCCCTGAGCATGAAACTTGAAACAAGGAGCAGCTGTGGATCATTGGCTACAATCCAATCAGAATAGAGGGGGTGTTGGCCTATCCCATAAACAAACCACCTCCATGTGGCATGGCATAGCACAAAGAGGCTGGATTCGTGACAACAATGCCTTTCACTTTTGAAATATGGACTGTATGAATTTATCTAGACTAAAGTAATTTTAAATAATATTGAATTTTGTCTGAATTGACAAAATTTGAATGTTGGTTGAAAGCAGGGGCATAACCAGCAATGGTGTCACAGGGGTTAACAAAGTGGCACCCCTACCGCCCCAGCAGTGAGTCCTTCCGCTAAAAACATAGTGTTAATGAGTCAGTGTGTGAACCCCATGGCAAGTGTTTCTGGAGAAAAAATGAAATGAAAGTGAATAATTAAATAATGGAATACATTAATAAATAATTCTGATCATGCTCATTAAAATATCCTGTCTTGCCAGTCTTGCCAACAAACTGACACCTACAACTTCAGCACTTCTCAGTTCCAGAGATCTGAATTTTCCAGCCAAGAACCAACTCTGTTATCATGGAAAATGCAGAATAATTAAAGAACAAACACCTAAACTGGATTTATGCACTGATCAGCCATAACATTAAAACCACCTCATTGTTTCCACACTCACTGTCCATTTTATCAGCTCCACTTACCATATAGAAGCACTTTGTAGTTCTACAATTACTAATTGTAGTCCATCTGTTTCTCTACATACTTTTTTAACCTGCTTTCACCCTGTTCTTCAATGCTTAGGACCCCCACAGGACCACCACAGAACAGATATTATTTAGGTGGTGGATCATTCTCAGCACTGCAGTGACACTGACATGGTGGTGGTGTGTTAGTGTGTGTTGTGCTGGTATAAGTGGATCAGACACAGCAGCGCTGCTGGAGTATTTAAATACTGTGTCCACTCACTGTCCACTCTATTAGACACTCCTACCTAGTTGGTCCACCTTGGAGATGTAAAGTCAGAGATGATCGCTCATCTATTGCTGCTGTTCGAGTTGGTCATCTTCTAGACCTTCATCAGTGATCACAGGACGCTGCCCACGGAGCGCTGTTGGCTGGATATTTTTGGTTGGTGGACTATTCTCAGTCCAGCAGTGACAGTGAGGTGTTTAAAAAATCCATCAGCGCTGCTGTGTCTGATCCACTTATACCAGCACAACACACACTAACACACCACCACCATGTCAGTGTCACTGTAGTGCTGAGAATCATCCAACACCCAAATACCCTGTAGTGGTACTGGGAGAGTCCTGACCATTGAAGAACAGCATGAAAGGGGGTTAATGTCAAACACAGTCATGGACAATTTTGTATCTCCTATTCACCTCACTTGCATGTCTTTGTGGGCAAACTCCACACAGAAAGGACCCAGACTGCTCTACCTGGCAATCAAACCCAGGACCTTCTTGCTGTGAGGCGACAGTGCTACCCACCGAGCCACTGTATGAATAAAACATTATAACCACTTTCAAAAATGCACATGGCAACACCACATTTAGTAATCATTGCACACGTGACAGTCGGGAGTAAATTAAATGTTGGGCTTATGTACTGTACATATGACTTAGGACTTTAAAGAGGGCAAATTGTTTTGGTCTGATGAGTATCTCAGAAACAAGAAGGCTTGTTGGGTGCTCCAGGGAAGCCATAATAAGTACCTAGTGACAGTGGTTTAAGAAGGGCAAACCATTAAACACAGAAGGATTACAATCAAAGGATTACAAAGGCTATCTTGTCTGGTACAGCATAACAGAAGGATTACTGTACCAATATTAAGTTTGCAGTGTCACATGCCGCAGGCTAGTCAACTCATGTCTATTACTGAAAGCATCTACAGTGGGATTGCAGTTTCCATGTTGGCGTGATGTCGACTGGTATGAAAAACCCTGTTTTCTCAGAGTTAATGTGGCATTATATTTGGTTGCACCACAAATGTAAAAAAGATGAAGTGCCCGCTGGTAACAGCACCAAACCAAATGCAATACTTATATAAAATATCTTTTTTAGTTTATTTTATTATTTTTTAATGAAAAGATCATTATGAGTACATACACTGACGAGGCATAACATTATGACCACTGACAGGTGAAGTGAATAACACTGATTATCTCTTCATCATGGCACCTGTTAGTAGGTGGGATATATTACACAGCAAGTGAACATTTTATCCTCAAAGTTGATGTGTTAGAAGCAGGAAAAATGAGCAAGCGTAAGGATTTGAATGAGTTTGACAAGGGCCAAATTGTGATGGCTAGATGACTGGGTCAGAGCATCTCCAAAACTGTTCCTGGTCTGCAGTGGTCAGTATCTATCTAAACACTGATGTCAGTACCAGCTGATCTGGTACTCTAATCTGACCACATTTTTCAGTAACAAGTAATCTAACGAGTTACTATTTCCAATCCAGTAATCAGATTAAAGTTACTTATCCAAGTTACTGTGCGTTACTATTTTTGCAACTCGGAGGAAGTATGCACTACTCGGCCAGTAAAGAAGTACATACTTTCAGTACAGAAGTATGCAGTATGCACACAACACCGCTATGTACTACACGTGGGGACGTGATGACGTAATATCACCATAGTTACAGACTCATTACAAACCCCACTCGCCAACATTTTGGATATTTATCGTCTTTTTGTTATTTATTTGTCTTAAATAAAATACAATTTTTAATCTTACTTACACTTGTGAACAGAGGACTCCGTTTTCCGCTATCTTTCTTGTTTCTTATTCCGCTTCAATCGCCTACGCAGCTCCAGTTGCATTACGGCAGCTGCTGAATGTAACTAATAAAGTAACTTGTAATCTAACTTAGTTACTTTTAAAATCAAGTAATCAATAAAGTAACTAAGTTACTTTTTAAAGGTAACATGCCATCACTGTATCTAAAGTGGTCCAAGGAAGGAACAGTGGTAAACTGGAGACAGGGTCATGGGCGGCCAAGGCTCATTGATGCACGTGAGGAGCGAAGGCTGACCCGTGTGGTCCGATCCGACAGACGAGCTACTGTAGCTCAAATTGCTGAAGAAGTTAATGCTGGTTCTGATAGAAAGGTGTCAGAACACACAGTGCATCACAGTTTGTTGTGTATGGGGCTGCAAAAGGGGGACCAACACAATATTAGGAAGGTGGTCATAATGTTATGCCTCATCGGTTTAAATATCTGGTTAATTGAATACAAATGCAATTTTTTTCTCCTCCAATTTTCTCCCTAATCTAGTCATATCCAATTACCCTGATTGTGTTACGCTACCCCTCTACTGATACTACCCTTCACCGCTGACTGAGGAGCCTCGCAACTGACACATGCCCCCTCCGACATGTGTGCAGTACCGACTGCATTTTTTCACCTGCATGAGGTGAGTTCATATGTGGATCAGCTTTGTGTATGGAGAGCCACACCCTGATCAGCATTATTTTCCAACTCTGCACAGGTGCCATCAATCAGCTAGGAGAGGTCATAATTGCACCAGTTATGAGGAACCCTGGTCCGGCTTATCCCACCCTGTGAACAACAGCCAATTGTTGTTCATGTAGCCGCCCAGCCCAGACGGATGACAGAGCTGAGATTTGATACGATTAATTCAAAATCCCAGCTCTGGTGTACTAGAGTATTTAACTGTTATTTTTACAATTCTTTTCATAATGTGTTGCTGAGTAGAGCAATACAACACATTTTCAGACATAGCATCTAATGAACTGAATGCTATCCCTAGTCCTGTCAGAAAGCTGGCTAAAAATGGCCAAAATCCTGAACGTGTTGTCAGCACACACGTCATTTCTCATTTTCGACAATCTGCTTTTCGAGTCAGCAGTCAATACTACTGTGAGCAGCTGATAGCAGAATAGCAGGTGAATCTTTGTGAGTTTGAAAAGCCAGACTAATCCTCTTCACTTTGCTTTAGACTGGGTGCAGCTCCAAGTGTCCATGAAGAGTCCAGATTAGAATTAACTAAAAAAAAAAAAAATCAACACCATCTACAGTATTTCACTGACCTGAGAAGATCGCACCCGAACCTTTCATTCGGAGAGTCGAACCTTTCTCTGTGATGTTTCTAGATCATAAATCTTTTCTCTGCTCTCAGAGGGGGAACTCTGCAAATATTACATGACCTTTCTGCTATTAAAAAAGAGGCTATATTTTATGTCAATGACCGAGGTGTTATTGCAGACCTGTGAAAGCTTTTTGAAGTCTTCCTGGCATATTTTAAAGGGGGAATGCTGCATTATTTATGCATGGCACCAGTGCTCTATGGGCTTTTATAAGAAACCAAAGCTTTTTAATAGCTCAAATGATTTCATCATGAATAAACCATAAAAAGCTTCACCTGTTTAGTTAATATTGACTGAATGAGCTGTTTTGCTTTGTTAAAAGAGGAATGTTTTGCTGTTACTATGCTGTTTATCATGGTCAGACAACATGGTACAACACAGTGCATTCACTTTTTCAAATGCAGGAGTAGTTGTTCTCTACTTGTCCCTGGATAATAACATCCCTCTGAAAGTCTGAGTTCTCTAAAGGTCATGAGGTGTACTCAGTGTCCAACCACCTGAATGATTAACGATTTGTGCTAATGGTATGGTACTTGTCTTCATCATTAGGCTTTATTAGTTAAACAGAAGACACATAGCAAGTTGGGTACCCTGTGTTAATGGCAAATACAGAATCAAATTACATTTAGCATAAATACAAATAAGTTTTATGGAATTTGAGAGCAGCCTGAATTATTGCAAATGTCAATTATGTGATCAACAGTTAGGTCACAATATTATGACCATCAGCTAATATCCAGAGTAACCTCCCTGCTACATGGCCTGGGAGTGACTCACTAAGGTCCTGGTAGATTGTCACAGGTATCTGGTACCATTCTGACTGCAGTGCATCCCACAGCTGCTGGAGGGGGTGTGGCGGAGGATTCATAGAGTAAACACGACGATCGAGGTGGTCCCACAGATGCTCAATTAAGTTCAAGTCTGGAGAATAAAGGGGGGCAGGGTAGTACTTGGAAGTCTTGGTCATGCTCTTCCAACCAATGTCGGACATTTCTAGCCATGTAACATGTCTCATTGTCTTGCTGGAAGATCCTATCTGCCCTAGGGAAGACAATGAAAAGACCCATGGTACTTTTACGCATGACAGCAGTGAGGGATATATGTGCACACCTTATATTGCACACCTTATAAACCCACCAAGCCAGCTCACGAAATGTTATCGGGCTGAAAGAGGCCACAGCCATCAGGGATTACCGTTTCCATGAAAGGGTGTACATGGTCTGAAACAATGCTTAGGTAGGTGGTACGTGGCAAAGTAACATCCACATGGATGGCAGGACCCAAGATTTCCTAGTATCACACTGCCTCCGCCGGCTTGCCTTCTTCCCTTAGTGCATCCTGGTGCCATGTGTTCCCCAGGTAAGTGACACACACACACACACTAAGCCATTAGGGGTGGGCGATATGGCCTTTAAATAATATCACGATATTTTGGGATATTTTTGTGACAACGATATTCACTCACGATATATAACAACCCTTTTTAAAAAGTTTATTTTAAAAACACCTTTGTTTTGCAGACAGTCAGGAAATCTAAGGTACAAATGTTACTAAATGTACATCCATTAAATAAGCATCACTTCCAGTAGGGCTGGGCGATATGGCTAAAAAAACTCATATCTCCATATCAGTGGCGGCTGCTGGTCTTTCAAAGAGGGGAAGCTCATTGTCGGCTTACATCATAAAATTTGTCAATTTATTTATACATAAATTCTACATAAATTTCAAGAAAATGGCCTGAACTCGAGGAAATGTTGAAATTATGTTAAACTGAAACAAATACTATGAGTTATTTACACAATGAACAATGGAAATGGTCAAGTAATTTCACCAAGCAAATACCAAGAAATGGGATGCAGTTTGTCTTTCGACTTCACTCGCAAAATCCGCGATGGGACTGAAGCTCCCAGTGATTAAGTGACGTGTAGATCTCAAAATAGCTGACACTCAGCGTCCGGGGGCGGGACAAAATCGTGGCATTTATCCAATGACCGGCGAGTTTCGAAGCAATGAAAAAAAACGTTCCATGCAGTCCCGTTGAAGTGAATAGACGCTCAGCTTCTACGGGCAAATGCATTGACGCTACGGGAATGTATGAGAAGTTAACAAAATCGAGTCAGTCGATTTGTGATAAGTAGCTGATTCTGAACGAACTCGTCTTCGAGATGAACGTGTTCTAACACATTTGTAGTCAATGAAATGTTAACACAACTGTACATATTCGACCATTTAATTTTTGACATTTTAGGGGAAGCTGAGCTTCCCTTGCAGTCTTAGAGAAATCGCCACTGCTCCATATGCTTTTGAGAAGTGGTGATATACGATACGATATAATGTGAAGTTAAAGTACAATGGCAGGCCACCGCCCGTATTTTACCTTATGTTCTTTATAAGTTCTCTTAAAAACACAAAAAAATGTAGTTCTGATCAATTCTGACTAATTACAGTGTTTATATTTTGTATTATTATAAGGCTGTATTTGTATTCATATTGACAACATTTATATTAAACAAACCAGCAGAATCTCACAATCACATTTCTGCTCCGTTTTACTTCAAATAAATGAGCAGCAAAAAATCCCAAAAACATTTAATATTTGATCATGATTTGCTGTCATTGCATAATGAAAGCGTGTCTGTCAATTATACAACAACCAATGAAGGAAGAGCTTGAAATTCCGCCCAAAGTCTAAATTCGAAGCTCCGATTGGTTCATACATCTGAATCTCTTGAATCAGAGTTGTTTGCTTACAGAGTCAGCAACACGACTGAATCTTTACCACAGATAAGAGCACAGTTTTCTGATTCGATTCCAATAAATAATTCATCTGAAGAGAGTCATTGACTCAGTGATTCAGTTTCCATGCTCATACACGAAGGAAAGCACTCCGCTTAGCGCTTCTCTGTTTTAAACATTCTCAGATGTAACCTATTCCGTTCGTTCACTGACACAGTTTTTGTTCTCACATCATTCTCGGACTCACGCAGTGACTGACACTCCTCGTCCTCACGCGGGTGCTTTTGCTTTAGGTGCTGAAATAAATGTGATGTTTCCACTGTTTGTCGTTACAGTATTTTTGCACGTTTTGCAAATTACAGTCGTTTGTTTGGAGTCTGACTTTCTGTATCCGAAAACCTTCCACACTAGTGATGTAGCTACCCTTGTAGGGACTAGTTCGTCCTCAGTGCTAACTCCGGTACTACTCTCTGCATTGGTTGCCATTATTTCACTGTTACGCGTTTGAGTGTGAGTGACGCACGTTTTCTAACAATATCACGATATGGCAAAAATCATATCGAGTTTACAACTATACCGGTATTATCGTGAACAATATTATATCGCCCACCCCTACCAGCCATCCATGTGATGTAAAAGAAGATATGATTCATCAGACCAGGCCATCTTCTTTCATTGCTCCATGGTCCAGTTCCGATGCTCACGTGACCATTGTTGGTGCTTTCGGTGGTGGACAGGGGTCAGCATGGGCACCCTGACTGGTCTGCGGCTATGCAGCCCCATATGCAACAAACTAAGATGCACTGTGTGTGTATTCTGACACCTTTCTATCAGAACCAGCATTAACTTCTTCAGCAATCTGAGCTACAGTAGCTCGTCTGTTGGATCGGACCACACGGGCCAGCCTTCGCTCCCCACGTGCATCAGTGAGCCTTGGCTGCCCATGACCCTGTTGCTGGTTTACCACTCTTGCTTGCTTGGACCACTTTTAATAGATACTGACCACTGCAGGCAGGGAACACCCCACAAGAGCTGCAGTTTTGGAGATGCTCTGACCCAGTCGTCTAGCCATCATAATTTGGCCCTTGTCAAACTCGCTCAAATCCTTACGCTTGATCATTTTTCCTGCTTCTAACACATCAACTTTGAGGATAAAATGTTCACTTGCTGCCTAATATATCCCACCCACTAACAGGTGCCGTGATGAAGAGATAATCCGTGTTATTCACTTCACCAGTCAGTAGTCATAATGCTATGCCTGGTCGGTGTATATATACCAGCTATCTGCTCCACCGACACACTGACCCAGCTTCTCTCTCAGCTCTGTCTGATAAAAGAAAAAAGAAAAAGCAGGAGTAAATCTTCTGACTCGCCTTGAATAAAACGAGAGATTGACTTTAGCAGACCCAGTATTTATTAAAAATAGATCCACAAATCACCGCTAACGGCAGAAGTGGAGAGATCTCTGTCTCATAAACTGATTTACGAGAAACACACCTGCCGTTTACCTTTACCTGCTTAGTATAATGACTCGGCGTTGCGCTGGTGTTCAGGCCTCTCTTAAACAGCTGTGACACATTAGTGCTGATGAGCACAATTGTTCCTGTGATTTACAGGTCGATTCACTCTTCCTGCTGTGAGAGGAGCGGGCAAAGGTAATCGTTACAACCCCTTTTGGGAGGACAGCTTACCGCAGTATTTTATTTTTATTCTATTTACACATTTTGATTAAACAGTCAGTACAGAGTTGGGAGGAGATTTTAGGTGCTTCTTGTTAAGAAGCATAGGCCACCAGTGCACCAAAAATGTCTTTTTAACTGCCCAGAGTCTGTAATAACATCGACATACAGCGACCTTTGTGAATTATTTTCTAGAAATGTTAGCAGCAATTGTACAACCCCAAATCACAAAAACTTGGGACAGCATGGAAAATGCAAATAATAAAAAACACCGAGTTTCTTACATTTACTTTGACTTTTATTTGATTGCAGACATATATTCATATATTCATGTTTTGTCTGGTCAACTTCATTTCATTTATTAATAAACATCCATTCCTGCATTTCAGGTGTGCAACACATTCCAAGAAAAGTTGGGACGGTAAAGCATTTACCACTTTGTAACGTTGCTATTTCTTTTCATCACACTTAAAAGACGTTTTGGCACCGAGGAGACCAAGTGATTTAGTGTTTCAGCTTTTATTTTGTCCCGTTCTTACTGCAAACACGTCTTAAGATGTGCAACAGTACGGGGTCGTCAGTGTAGCATTTTTCATTTCAAAATTCTCCACACATTCTCTATTGGGGACAGGTCAGTACTGCAGGCAGGCCAGTCCAGTACCCGTACCCTCTTCTTCCGCAGCCATGCCTTTGTAAAGTGTGCAGCATGTGGTTTTGCATCGTCTTGTTAAAAAATGCATGAACATCCCTGGAAAAGATGACGTCTTAAAGGTAGTATATGTTGCTCTAAGATCTCAATGTACTTTTTTGCATTAATGCTGCCATCACAGAAGTGTTAATGACCCCTGCCAAGGGCACTGACACAGCCCCATGACAGACCCTGGCTTTTGGACTTGTTGCTGATAACAGTCTGGATGGTTCCATGGTTCCATCATTTCCACTGTGTGATGGTCCATCCTAGATGCCTCCCAGCCCAGAGAAGTCGACACAGCTTCTGGACATGGTTAACATAAGGCTTCTTTTTTGCACAGTAAAGTTTTAAGTGGCATTTGTGTATGTAACTCTGTATTGTAGTGCTTGACAAAGGTTTGCCAAAGTAATCCCTTGACCATGTGGTTTTATCAGCTATTCTTAAGTGGCGGTTCCTCATGCAGTGCTGAAATTCCTCCTGATTCCTTGAATCAAGTGTATATTATGTGAGTGTTGGTAGAGTGATTGAGAAGAAGGCGAGTTATACATTGTTCAGCATATTGCATGTATAGTGCTCTGTTTCAGCTCGGTGTCCAGCATTTCTGGATGGTACAGCATGGACGCTCTAAAAAAAGATGTGGAGGCTCTAAGTCTATTGGATTTTTTATCTTTACTGTTAGCTTTGTGCCACGGTGTAACACATTGCTGGTTAGTGCCAGCATAGCCCACCCCACACCTGAAGGCCATATCCAAACAAGTCAAGTACAATGTACTGTAGAGATGGCAATTTTTTTAAACCCATTCAGCAATCTGATCACACGCAGTCAGGCGGATCATGGGTAATGGACCAGACCATGAGTTCTAGCTAACATCAGCACCTTCTCGTATTCGGACAGCCCAGGAACATGTTTACAAATACCAGCGCTTGTTATGATATTTTCTCGAGAAATAAAAATTAGCCGTCCACTAAAATTATTAATACTTGACCTTTAAAAAGGTTTTCCACTTGAGCTGGTTCAAAATGAACATCGCAGCAGCACGGCTGACTTGCCACGGGCCAAGGATATAACAGCGCCGCTGTACTGCTGACGCTCTGAATGCTAATATCGTTGCAGGCTAGAAATCCAGACTGACTGGGCAGTTGTGTAATTCCTGATTTTACATTCTCGGCACGCAGCTGTAATTGGAATGACCTGCTGTTAGCGCTCCCCGGGAATCGGTGCTCTAAAGTCATTTCTACTGCAAAACAAGTTTTAAAAAAGGTATAAAAATAAGTATAAAAATAAATGTTGAAGCATTTGTAGGTACATTAGTGACAGCTGCAATGGTTTATGGTTTTTGACATTGTAAATACAGTCAACCCTTGAGTTACGAACGGTTTACCATATGAACATTTTGGGTTACGAACGATCTTTTTCAACTTAACGTACAAACAAATTTCGGATTACGAACAGAAATTCGCGAAACACGTGACGTCACGAACAAGTTGACTCCAACCGTCTCTCTCTCTACAGTATATATATACAGTGAGCGAACATTCGGACAGCGGACAGTGTTTTTCTGATGTTTTCTTTACATTTTGTAAAATTCAATATTAAAATGTCCCCAAAGAAGGTGCAGAGGAAGCACAGTGGTGAGCAGATGAAAAAAAAATCACTATTTGTTGTTGTATAATTACTCCTGCCAGTAGCTGTCACTGTGTATCAGACAGAGGGAACAACTGAGTAACTGAGTAAACTGAGGGAACTGAGTAAGAGAGAAGAAGGAATTCGGCTGAGTAAAGTATTCTTTCTTTCATGCAATTACACCTACAAAATACAGCACTATTGACATAAAGAAGAAAATAATAGAGAAATATGAGAGTTATTGTTGTTTCTGGTAGATACATTTTATAAAAAAGAAGGAAATGTATTATGGTGTATGGTATAGCACACGTACTGTACTGAAATGTGGTGTGTGTTTTATGTACAGTACTACTGTGTATTGTTGTTTATTATTGTTTATTACAGGAATGTCTATTCTATAATTTAGGATTTAAGGGCAAATATACTTGTATTTATAACAAAAAAGATCATTTAAGACATTAGAAAGGTTAGGTAAGGGGTTTGGGAGGTCTGGCACGGATTAATTGTATTTACATTATTTCTTATGGGAAAAATAGGTTTAACTAACGAACATTTTGATTTAAGAACAGCCCTTCGGAACCAATTACATTTGTAAGTCAAGGGTCCACTGTATATATTTGTTCTGTATTTGGGGTGGCACGGTGGCTCAGTAGTTAGCACTGTCGCCTCACAGCAAGAAGGTCCTGGGTTCAATCCCCAGGTGGGGCAGTCCAGGTCCTTTCTGTGCGGAGTTTGCATGTTCTCCCCGTGTTTGCGTGGGTTTCCTCCGGGTGCTCCAGTTTCCTCCCACAGTCCAAAGACGTGCAAGTGATTGTCCATGACTGTGTTTGATATAACCTTGCAAACTGATAAACCTTGTTTAATGAGTAAAACATGACGTTAAAATCCTAATAAACAAACAAACAACATTCTGTTTTGGATTACTACTACTTTGGAACACATTCCAAAAAAAGTTGGGACATGGCAGTGTAAGACTGAGTGATGCAACAGAATGAACACAAAGTTTTTTACATAACACAGAAAATAGTGAGATGTTCCAACACTCATTTTTTCAGGTTTTTTGTAGGGAAAAGAAAAAAAACAAATGCAGACGAATGACGAATTTTCTAGCAGACAAGTAAACATTTCAACATTTCCCAGTGTTGCCTGGTTTCACAGTGACAGGCTTGTTCAGGTTTCTGTTTATAGTTCATGGAGGATTGAAGAAATTCCCTTCTGAGGAACTCATTCAGGAGTAAAACTGGATGTTGAGGATTTTTCTTTCTTCTTCTTCTTGAGAGACTAAAAGTTTACATAAACTCAGATGTTGTGTCATAGTGCACTTAAATTATTTAAGTGATTTCTGCACATGGAGAGACAAAAAACTTGTTTCAAATGACAGTTATGACCGTTCAGGTGGCACAGCGGTAAAAATACGCTAGCATACCAGAGCTGGGATTTTGAATACATTGTATCGAATCTCAGCTCTGCCATCCGACTGGGCTGGGTGGCCACATGAACAATAATTGGCTGTTTTTCAGGGTGGGATGAACCAGACCAGGGTTCCTCATAACTGGTGCAATTATGACCTCTGCTGGCTGATTGATGGTGCCTGCGCAGAGTTGGGGAATAATGCTGATCAGGGTGTGGCTCTCAGTGCACAGGCTGATCCACATATGAACTCGCCTTGTGCAGGTGAAAAGAGGCAGTCAGTACTGCACATGTGTCGGAGGGGACGTGTGTCAGTTGTGAAGCTCCTCAGTCAGCAATCAGCGTAATTGAATACGACTAAATTAGGGGAGAAAAATCAGAGAAAAAGAGAGAAAAAAAAGACAGCTATGGGTTTTCTAAAAATATTGTATTTTTGTGTCATAAATTTACATACAAAACACCTGATATTTAGTTGTATCTCCTTCAGATGACTTTAGTAGCCAAAAACAAGCTTCTGACACAACTCGTTGATTTCTGGGATCTGACTTGAATTTTCAGTTTAGTCCACATATACAAGGATTCTTTTTTAAAACTCTATTTATTAAGAATTTTAAATGCCATCACTTTTGTACATAATCACATTCCTCTGCGATGCATTTTTCCAAGCGTCGTACCTTTTTAATGCCATCAGCAAAAAATGTTTTTAGTTGAGCGTGTAGCCACTGATACACCACTGCTTTCACATCATCATCACATGAAAATCTTCTTCCTCTTAAAGCTTTTTTGAGCGTCCAAAAAGGTGGAAATCAATCTCTCAGACATGACCGATTACTACTCCTCCCACTATCACTGCTTGCAACGCAAATATAAAAGTATAAAAAATATAAAACTTTTTGAAGATTCCTCATATGTTATAGTGTTGAGATAAATTTTAATGTTACATCATAAAACAAACTTCAACATGAATGCTGAATGCAACTGGACATTCCAGTAGAACAATGATCCAAAATGCAAGAGTTTTGAGGTGTTAGCATTTCTAGTACAAACATACTGTACTTTTGGTTATAATAGCCAAATAACTTAATCTCTGTTTCATGTGCGCACAAAGCTCTCAGCCAGAGGGCTCTTTCTTTGTTCATGTGATCAGCTTAAAAGAATTAGCTGCAGAGCATGGACCTTCGTTGTTACAAGACAGCCTCTACGCCAATTGCAACATTAAGCTCACCTAACTGTAGCTGGAAGGCACCTGTTCAAGTAGCTTCAAGCTTAGAGCAGAACTTGTTGGTGGAGTCTGGATTTGTTCTTACCATCCAGCTAATGCATCCTACCTGCATACATTTACATTTTCGGCATTTAGCAGACGACTTTATCCAAAGTGACTTACATTACAGTTACAGTATATAGTCTGAGCAACTGAGGGTTAAGGGCCTTGCTTAAGGGCCCAAATCAGCAACCTAGTAGTGGTGGGGCTTGAACTAGCAACCTTCTGATTACTAGTCCTGTACCTTAACCACTAGGCTACAGCTTGCCCTGGCATACATGGACAGTTAAAAGTAAAAAGACAACTGCACAACAGTATCTACAGATCTTGGGACCTAAAAATTGCTTAGAAATGACCTCAAGTGTCTGAAAATCCATAAAGTCTATCCTCATCACTGGCTGGGGCACCAACTGAGTGGTGGGGAGAGTTGTGCAAAGATTAGCAATTAAGCTCTATGTAAGCCGTCACTGGGCAGTGAATAAAAATCAGCAACAGTCTGCTCTCATCCTGCAGCCAAAGGGGATTATTTCTTCATTTTACAAAATGTTTAGTTGTTCTGTACATTGGTATGTATGATCTGCTTCCAGAGATCTACATAGAGCTTTCCAGACTTTCCTATTGTAATGCTTATGGAATCTATAAGATCTCTATCTATAAAAATGGCCAAAGCATCACCATTATGTAATAAGATTGTCTATACCACCAAATGAAAAATGTCACATATTACAATTTACATAACATCAACATCACAATCCATATAGATGTGGAAACAAGTTTGTCACTGGTTTCATAATCTTGACAAACATACTCTTGTCCTTACAAAGATCCGAGAGTATCATCTCACTCCTGCTTCTAGACAGCAAGTGAAAAATGACACTGCCAAATGACACTCGGCTCAATTTCTGCCGAGTCGGTTTGGCAGTGACACATTGTCAGTTGGGGTGTGATGACAGCGAAGGTTAAGTAGTGAATTTGTGATTCGCTTGCATGCAGGTATTCCTACAGCGCTTCACTGGTGCAGTGGGACACCAACCCTGAACACTTCCTTAAATCTGACTCAGACAGATTTGCCAAAAACAACAAGCTAGATCAATAGAAGAAGAGCAGCTTAAACTGTATTGATCAGAGGATACAGGCTGGCAGCTTGTCCAGATAAACGCTTTTTATTGCAGGTGTTTGGAGCTGTTTATGTGTGCATCTGATTGGCTGCTGGCATCCTTCGAGCATTCTTTATATTCATACATATGGCTGTAACTTATGTTAAGGAGTTATGTTGGACGCTGGACATGCAACTTTTTCAGATGATGGGCTCCCATATTTTGTTGTTGTTTCTGATACTGTAACATATATCATTACTTTAGTTAAAGCCAACATCACCCAACACCATTCCTTGATTATTTAATAAGCTACACCTGCCTCACAAATTACCTTTGCGATAATACTATTACTACCTGAAGCCTATATGTTGTGTTTTTTACACTTTATCACCACCCTGCACATACTGAAGCATCCATCCACTGCCATCACTGGGATCCAGGTGTTTAAAAATCTCAACAACACTACTACACCGATACAGTTACACAACACACACTTATGGTTAATAAATGACTTATATAGGGGTGACAAAGTGTACAGACTTACAGATGAGCTGCATTCAGTATTAGTATACCCAAAGGTAGGTGTAGGTTATAATCAATACATGTACTTACCAGATACAGTGGTACCTTGAAACTTAACGTCAATTGGTTCTAGGAGTGGCGTTGAGTTTTAAGGTAAGACCCCACTTACCATATAGAAGCACTTTGTAGTTCTACAATTACTGACTGTTGTCCATCTGTTTCTCTACATACTTTTTTTAGCCTGCTTTCACCCTGTTCTTCAATGGTCAGGACCCTCACAGGACCACCACAGAGTAGGTATTATTTAGGTGGTGGATCATTCTCAGCACTGCAGTGACAAATACATGGTGGTGGTGTGTTAGTGTGTGTTGTGCTGGTATGAGTGGATCAGACACAGCAGTGCTGCTGGACTTTTTAAACATCTCACTGTCACTGCTGGACTAAGAATAGTCCACCAACCTAAAAAATATCCAGCCAAAAATGTCCTGTGACCACTGATGAAGATCTAGAAGATTAAACAGCAGCAACAGATGTGAGATTGTCTCTGACTTTACATCTACAAGGTGGACCAACTATAGGTAGGAGTGTCTAATAGAGTGGACAGTGAGTGGACACGGTATTTAAAAACTCCAGCAGCGCTGCTGTGTCTGATCCACTCATTACAGCACAAAACACACTAACACACCACCACCATGTCAGTGTCACTGCAGTGCTGAGAATGATCCACCACCTAAATAATACCTACTCTGTGGTGGTTCTGACCATTGAAGAACAGCATGAAAGGGGGCTAACAAAGCATGTAGAGAACCGATTGACTACAGTCAGTAATTGTAGAACTACAAAGTGCCTCTATATGGTAAGTATGTATGTATGTATATGTATATGTATGTATATGTATATATAGCATAATATTATACTGTATTTCATAACCAACAATTTATTCCTGTGGCAAATCACCATACCAAATTTTTAGCTTCCAACTAATTCTGATCTGGAGTTATTGAAGCTATATGTAAATTATGTAAGATTAATTATTTGTACTTTATAGTGTCATTATTTAATACATTTGTGCGTTTTTTGGCTATAACGCTCTGTCAGATTCTGTCCATACACATGAAATTTATTCCTCCCCATTTCTTCTGAGCAAAAGCAAACTGAATCACTGAGTAAAAACATACGACTCTTTTCAAACGAATCATTCATTGGAATCGAATCAGGGAGCTGATTACATCTACAGTATGGTAAAGATTCATTCGTTTTGCTCACTCTTTGTCATTATGGTGTCGTGTGTAAACAACTCCATGAATGGTTTGAATCAGTCGTGGTTTTTATGGCTTGATAAACAGCTGTGTAAACCAATCAGAGGCTCCGGTTTCATATTTAAGGCGGAATTTTAGTTGTTCCTCTAATCCGATGCAAAATATGCTCTTTTATTTATCCAGTGTGTGTCATAAGTGACAGCTTAGTTAACGAATTACCAGTTTCAGCTTTTATCCGCGAAAGCAAAGAGAATAAATTATCCGACTTAGAAGTAGTGATGGGCTGATGAAGCCTTGTGAAGCCTTGACGCTTTCCATCAAATTGGTTCGAGAAAAGGTTCATTTCTCGAGGCTTCATTTGCACACAAACCCCCCTGCTGGTCAAAACTATTATTGTCATTTCAACTGATGTGATGACCCCTGCCTCCCATGCAAGTGTTAACATGGGAATAATCACTGCCAAGCATAGAAATAAAAACATCTTAATATGATTTTGTGTGGTTAATTCATCCATCCATCCATTCATTCATGATTTCATATATGATTTTTGTTAAGTGGGAAAAAGTAATATAGGTCTATTCATGTTTAAATTTTAGTTGTGTTTAGTTAGGATTGTGTTTGTGAATACTGGTGAGATGGACTTTATTCATTTTTATTTAGAAACAGTATTTTTTCCACTGTGCTTGGACTCAGGCGGTTTCTTTTTTTTGATAGGACCTCTCCAGCTTTTGAAAAAACCCTTTCACATAAATCGCGCCAGTACTCGAACCACTTCCTGAACCGGCGAGGCTTCACACGTCATCCGTGACGTCACTTGTTCTTAAAGAAGCAAGCCTCGATACGCGCTTCACGAAAGACTTCCTAGATTTCTCGACACACGCTCCGAAGCCTCGGCACAGTACGACCCATCACTACTTAGAAGGTTTTAGTTAGTTTGGTGAACAAACACAGTTGGAAATGGATTTATATATTCTGGGAATATTCTAGAAACATACAAGATGGCCGCCAAGAAGAAACACAAGTGTACAGTATAATATCCCAATGGAAGAACACACAAACAGATTTACAGGTCTCAGTTTAAAGAAGAGAAGCCCAGGTAAGAAAGCGGTTATGATTTTATTCTGCTGTGTGGTTGGTATCTGGGTCGCAGTGCTGCTGTTTACTGTGCTTTTTCATTTTGCCATGATAGCAAAGCATTATCAAATATTGAACTTTTTCGGGATTGTTATGCTTATTTGTTTGAAGTAAAACGGACAACATTAATGTGAACAAAGCGACAGTAGCACACAAGCTAAAAGTCGAGAATAAAGGTACAAATTTCTCGAAGGAGGTTGTCGAGTTTTAAATATTTCGAGTTTAGGGGACGTTGTACCTAATTTTACATAATATAGCAATTGCTAAGTGCATTCCATGGCAGTCTTGGGATTCTTGTAACTGAATAATTGAAATGCATGCTTCTATGTACAAAAATACCTATAGCTGCTCATGAATTAAAAGGTGGCACTATATCACCAAGGGGATTAAAGGCTGTCATTAAAAAACGTTCCTGCTTTTTTCTATTATTTCTTTGTTAATGTTATGTTCTGGGTTCTGAGTGTTACAGAGCTTCCAACACTATCCATGGTAATGCTTGTGGCTAATGAGTCAGTCAAACTAGCCTAGTTTATATGGGCACAGTGAAGTCAGGAAGGTAGGGAGAGAGGAAGGAAGGAATCTGCGCTCCCATATTTTGTTGTTGTTTCTGATACTGTAACATACATTGATCAGCCATAACATTAAAACCACCTCCTTCTTTCTACACTCACTGTCCATTTTATCAGCTCCACTTACCATATAGGAGCACTTTGAAGTTCTACAATTACTGACTGTAGTCCATCTGTTTCTCTGCATACTGTTTTAGCCTGCTTTCACCCTTTTCTTCAATGGTCAGGACCCCCACAGAGCAGGTATTATCTGTGGTGGATCATTCTCAGCACTGCAGTGACACTGACATGGTGGTGGTGTGCACTGCTGGATTTTTTTTTTTTAATACCGTGTCCACTCACTGTCCACTCTATTAGACACTCCTACCTAGTTGGTCCACCTTGTAGATGTAAAGTCAGAGACGATCGCTCATCTATTGCTGCTGTTTGAGTTGGTCATCTTCTAGACTTTCATCAGTGGTCACAGGACACTGCCCACAGGGTGCTGTTGGCTGGATAGTTATTGTTGGTGGACTATTCTCAGTCCAGCCGTGACAGTGAGGTGTTTAAAAACTCCAGCAGCGCTGCTGTCTCTGATCCACTCATACCGGCACAACACGCACTAACACACCACCACCATGTCAGTGTCACTGCAGTGCTGAGAATGACCCACCACCCAAATAATACCTGCTCTGTAGTGGTCCTGACCATTGAAGAACAGCATGAAAGGGGGCTAACAAAGCATGCAGAGAAACAGATGGACTACAGTCAGTAATTGTAGAACTACAACGTGCTCCTATATGGTAGGTGGAGCTGATAAAATGGACAGTGAGTGTAGAAACAAGGAGGTGGTTTTAATGTTATGGCTGATCAGTGTATTTTCATTGAGAGAGGAAGGAAAGAAGGCTGTTCTTGCCACTGCATATTCTCTAAGATTTACCATAGTGGCATTGTGAAACTTGTATTGTATCGTATAGTATTGTGTAAAACATCATTTTGGAAGCTTCACAGTCAAAAAGTACAGGTGTGTTATACAGTGTGGTGGTGGTGGGGGAGTTTCCATCTGTTTGGTCGTTTCAGTAAGATGAAAATGAAGAAACATTGGAGTTCATCTGAGTTTCCGTGGCATTGTCAGTGTACAGCCATTGTGGCAAGGAGTGGCATTTCATTTCATCTCTGCAAACAAATGACATTTTTACATCCACCTGCCGACTTTGATATAACGTCGACTGTGCTGGCCTGAAGGAACATGTAATACAGACTCCTGTGTGGGAAACCCACCAGTAATAAATAATGATTCACAGTTGGAGCTAACGCTTGGAGGAAATCTCTGATGGAAAGTATATCAGACAGGCTTATTAATGTTTTCCTATGTTCTCGAAGACCAAAAGAGGGGTAACGTGTCAAAATGTGCTTTCTTCAGTTCCCATTTAGTTTACCAAAAACTTGGGTGAAGCTATAGTTAAGGCAGCTGGAGGTGAGGATGTGTGATGTGTTTTTGCTTCCATAGTGATGAGATTCTCACTCTTATGCACTTTCAATCCTCTATGCTCTACAGATTTTAGCATAGCTATCGCTCTCTGTTTGCCTCTCTGGTTCTCCATCACCCAGTTTCTATCTCATTTTCTGTACTGAACACATTTCCTTTTTTCTAATATGTACTTTTTTGACCTTGAACATTTTTATGTTAATGCAGTATATGCAAATTGTACATCTCATCTTGGAGATGCAGTCGCTTGCATGAATGTACACATTTACATGTGTCCGAACAAGCTACAATCATGCATGATGAGCTGGGTGAGATAAAACATTGCTACAGCAGATGTAGCTGATGTGTTTTATTTAGATTTCAGTATAATTAGCAGAGGTGGATAAACACACTCTTCTTTAGTCTTTTTAGCAAAAAAAAGTAATATACACTGAACAGCCATTTCTACACTCACTGTCCATTTTATCAGCTCCACTTACCATATAGAAGCACTTTGTCGTTCTACAATTACTGCCTGTAGTCCATCTGTTTCTCTACATACTTTTTAACCTGCTTTTACACTGTTCTTCAATGGTCACCACAGAGCTTATAGGTATTATACAGGTCCTTCTCAAAAAATTAGCATATTGTGATAAAGTTCATTATTTTCCATAATGTAATGATAAAAATTAAACTTTCATATATTTTAGATTCATTGCACACCAACTGAAATATTTCAGGTCTTTTATTGTTTTAATACTGATGATTTTGGCATACAGCTCATGAAAACCCAAAATTCCCATCTCAAAAAATTAGCATATCATGAAAAGGTTCTCTAAACGAGCTATTAACCTAATCATCTGAATCAACGAATTAACTCTAAACACCTGCAAAAGATTCCTGAGGCTTTTAAAAACTCCCAGCCTGGTTCATTACTCAAAACTGCAATCATGGGTAAGACTGCCGACCTGACTGCTGTCCAGAAGGCCATCATTGACACCCTCAAGCAAGAGGGTAAGACACAGAAATAAATTTCTGAACGAATAGGCTGTTCCCAGAGTGCTGTATCAAGGCACCTCAGTGGGAAGTCTGTGGGAAGGAAAAAGTGTGGCAGAAAACGCTGCACAACGAGAAGAGGTGACCGGACCCTGAGGAAGATTGTGGAGAAGGGCCGATTCCAGACCTTGGGGGACCTGCGGAAGCAGTGGACTGAGTCTGGAGTAGAAACATCCAGAGCCACCGTGCACAGGCGTGTGCAGGAAATGGGCTACAGGTGCCGCATTCCCCAGGTCAAGCCACTTTTGAACCAGAAACAGCGGCAGAAGCGCCTGACCTGGGCTACAGAGAAGCAGCACTGGACTGTTGCTCAGTGGTACAAAGTACTGTTTTCGGAAATCAAGGTGCCAGAGTCTGGAGGAAGACTGGGGAGAAGGAAATGCCAAAATGCCTGAAGTCCAGTGTCAAGTACCCACAGTCAGTGATGGTCTGGGGTGCCATGTCAGCTGCTGGTGTTGGTCCACTGTGTTTTATCAAGGGCAGGGTCAATGCAGCTAGCTATCAGGAGATTTTGGAGCACTTCATGCTTCCATCTGCTGAAAAGCTTTATGGAGATGAAGATTTCATTTTTCAGCACGACCTGGCACCTGCTCACAGTGCCAAAACCACTGGTGAATGGTTTACTGACCATGGTATTACTGTGCTCAATTGGCCTGCCAACTCTCCTGACCTGAACCCCATAGAGAATCTGTGGGATATTGTGAAGAGAAAGTTGAGAGACACAAGACCCAACACTCTGGATGAGCTTAAGGCCGCTATCGAAGCATCCTGGGCCTCCATAACACCTCAGCAGTGCCACAGGCTGATTGCCTCCATGCCACGCCGCACTGAAGCAGTCATTTCTGCAAAAGGATTCCCGACCAAGTATTGAGTGCATAACTGAACATAATTATTTGAAGGTTGACTTTTTTTGTATTAAAAACACTTTTCTTTTATTGGTCGGATGAAATATGCTAATTTTTTTAGATAGGAATTTTGGGTTTTCATGAGCTGTATGCCAAAATCATCAGTATTAAAACAATAAAAGACCTGAAATATTTCAGTTGGTGTGCAATGAATCTAAAATATATGAAAGTTTAATTTTTATCATTACATTATGGAAAATAATGAACTTTATCACAATATGCTAATTTTTTGAGAAGGACCTGTAGGTATTATTTGGGTGGTGGATCATTCTCAGCACTGCAGTGACACTGACATGGTGGTGGTGTGTTAGTGTATGTTGTGTTAGTGTGTGTTGTGCTGGTATGAGCACTTCTGGAGTTTTTATATACCTTGTCCACTCACTGTCCACTCTATTAGACACTCCTACCTAGTTGGTCCACCTTGTAGATGTAAAGTCAGAGACGATCGCTCATCTATTGCTGCTGTTTGAGTTGGTCATCTTCAAGACCTTCATCAGAATGAACTTAATTACTGGTACAATACAATACATTAAGTAATACATTTAGGTAACTGATTAACCTGGATGGGGTCTGGATGGGTCTGGGACCACCTCGAAACATTGGT
Source organism: Trichomycterus rosablanca (assembly GCF_030014385.1). NCBI lineage: Eukaryota > Metazoa > Chordata > Actinopteri > Siluriformes > Trichomycteridae > Trichomycterus > Trichomycterus rosablanca. The sequence goes on along the minus strand of NC_085998.1, from coordinate 10,968,832 downwards.
TAGGAATTGGTTAGAAATACACCCTAGATGAGGTGCAAATTAATCATAGTGCACCTCACACTTACACGTTCCAGCAATTATAGAGTAGCTAAATTACATTTTCTAGAAGAGTTCAAAGAGGAAACCTGAGCAGGAATTAGCAGCACACTTTACAGGCATTAATTGGACAGTTGAAACCAGATCTCCAGGACCAATGATATTGTGCGGTAACCTCAAGAGGCACCTTACCACCCACCAATGACCCCCACAGACTTAAAACTGAATAATTTATTTTTTTTACGAACTGCTATATTCCGGACAGGGGGGCACGGTGGCTCAGTGGGTAACACTGTCGCCTTACAGCAAGAAGGTCCTGGGTTTGATTTCCAGGTGGAGCGGTCCGGGTCCTTTCTGTGTGGAGTTTGTATGTTCTTCCCGGGAGCTCTGCTTTCTTCTGACAGTCAAAAGATGTGCAAGTGAGGTAAATTCTCACTCACTCACTCACTCATTGACTGTCTTAACTGCTTATCCTATCCCAGCTTTTTAATGGGCGCAAGGCACACAGTAACACCCTGGACAGACACAAACACACACATGCACACCCATTCACCTATAGGGCAATTCAGTGTCTCCAGTTAACCTGACTGCATGTTTTTGGACTGTGGGAGGAAACCCACGCAGACACGGGAAGAACATGCAAACTCTGCACAGAAAGGACCCGGACCGCCCCGCCTGTGGATCGAACCCAGGACCTTCTTGCTGTGAGGCGACAGTGCTGTGAGGTGAATTGAAGATACGAAATTGTCCAAGACTGTGTTTAACATTTAAAGACTTGAACTGATGAATCTTGTGTAACCAGTAATTACCTGTCCTGTCATGATTGTAGCCAAAGTGTGTAAAACATGATGTTACAATCCTAATAAACTAGTAAATAAATAAATATTCTGGATAAGTTTTTGGACCAACCTTCCTTCTGCATGTTTGAGGAGGCAGGAGTAAATTGGATTAACAGATGGAATCTCATGCAGACACGAGTGACAAATTTCTAATAAACAGTGTCCAGAATTAAGAAGTGAATAAATGTCTCCAGGACCCATGTTGCTGTGAGGCACCCACTGGATTAGCTGATTCACTGTTCTGACGCAACACGAAGCGTAAGTGGCTGTTTTAGGCTGTTTAGCATGACAGTATTCTCTATTATCATCTCACCTGCTGGGGACAGAGCCAAGCTTCTCATTTGTCTCCAGTAGAATGACACAGTCCAGTAAATCCTCTAATGGTTTAATCCACATGGCATTGCCATGCTGAGCAGATGTCTCTGTTGTAACAGGACACTAATTGGTAAAATATGGACTCAGGTAAGGGTTGTAATGAAAGGCCAATCGTTCTCATCAGTGGAATCATTCAAAGGTGTAATAAAACCTGTGAGATAATGCATTTTCACCACATAACCCCAATCCCTTCAAGCATTTTTGTCTCTTTTTGGAAGTTAATGAGCATACCGAAATTCCTCAGGATAATAAAAAGGAGTCGCAGAGGTCAGTAGATGCCCTTTGATCGGCCCATCGTGCTAGAAGTGAGCAGAAGATATGACTCCAGATGCGCAGGTGTGCTTGAGCATCCTGATTGAATTCCCGCCTGCCTTCATGACCACCACCACTACAGCTCACTTTTCATCTCAGCTTAATCTCATTATGATTTTATGGCCTCTGCCATCGGGGATCTGAAGCTTTAGAAGCGCACTAAGCTGCCAAATAGATTTTCTTCAAGCCGGCACAAAAAAAGAAACCAAATAAGAGGAAAACAACTCGAGCTCTGTTCCAATTTCTACTTGATGGACTAGACGATGGAAATCGTCACGGTTCGCATTCGCTTTTTTCCCTTCTAATGATCCTTGATCACAGTTGTCATTATATAATGGCAACTTGGCTAAGGCTAATGACAGCCAATTAGCAGTAGCCTGGAGTGTAAGAGTTATTTATTAATATCTCTCATCTGTGGGCTGGAGGGATTTAAGTCACATCAGAGCAGCACTAATAATTCCATCTGAAAGGGGAAATGGATTTAGTTCCCTTAAATATTTAAGCAGGGTCTCTTCCATCTTGAATGCACTGGGTGCTCATAAGTTGGTCAGGAATCTACCACTCTACCAGTCTGTAAATATATATTAGTAGCAATCTTCTGTTTGGCATTCAATTATGTGTGACTGAGACGGCTTTAGGCTGTCTACGCTAAATTGATTTTAGATACGAGGGGGGAAATGGCACACAAACCAGCAGTTCATTCATAATATTATTTTTATTAACCAGTTCATCCTGATTAGGGTCGCAGGCTGATTTCAGGCTATACCTGGAAACGTTAAGTAAAAGCCATTACATTACTACATCGTGGAAAGGGCATTGATCCATTGTGAGACAACAAACACCCTTTCATTCAGTTACACCTTGAAGTCATTTAGAGCCATCCATCTTCTTATTTTTGGGGAGGAGAGCTGTAGGAAACCCATCCAGCAATAGAGATAACATTTAACAAAGCACAATATCTACCAGCTGTACCACCATGGACCTCTCAGCATGTACATTTAAGTTATGTCTTGGTGCATTATAGGTGAACAATGGCTACAAATATTAACTTAAACAGGCTTTTGATGAGTTCATTAAATCTACCTATTTTGTTGTAGTTTTTATTCGTTTCAGATGCTTAAAAAACTGAAGGATTGTGTTTTAAAATCACAGTATTATGCTGATTAAATAACTTGTAACAAGGAAAAAACTTGTTATATATTTTTTTCCCAAAGTGACTTACAGTTGTGGCAGTATACAACTAAGCATCTGAGGTTCAATGGCCTTGCTTAAGGACAACCTGACAGTGGTGGGGCTTGAACCAGCAACCTTATAATTACTAGTCCAGTACCTTAACCCCTAAGCTACAGCTGTCCCAAAATTAATAAAAATACAAATTAGAAGCATGCTTACTAGCTTCAGACTATTGGTTCCTACTCTAAAGTTGGCCATGTGATGTATCTTAAATTTGCATTTGCTCCTAATAGAGAGCCTAGAATCTCTTTAGTATACACCGTTGTTCATGAGAAAACAGCCCATTAAAGTAGTTTCATCAGGCTATTCATCATGTCAGCAAAATGCAACACCTCCTGCAATAAGTCCTTCAAGGGTTTTGGAACATTCAGTTTTTAAGTACATTATGTGAAAGGTATTTGGGAGTAGGGTTGGGCGGTATGACGATATTACCGTATACCGCGGTATTTAAAAATGGTGACGGTATTCAAAAATGGTGACGGTATTTTTTTTTCAATGTGAAGCGCCAAATTCAGGTTTACCTTGAAAACTGAGACTTTAGGACATGCGCGCATCCACAGTAAGGGAGGGGTGGGAGGGGTAGGCGGTTGGAGCTCGCTGATTGGCTGTGGGGTGCTCACACAGAGAGACGAGTGAAGAGCCACACTGGCTAGCGTTAGCTGTGAGCTAACAAGCAGAAACTGAAAAACGGCTCGTCTTTTAATTTTTCAAAATCAACATTTTTTATCAGTTCAACCGGAAATGAACACAAGCGCGTGCATGCGCGGACATGTACTTATTTACTTATTTACTAAATATATCTTCAGTGTAAATCGAGCACAAGTGTTGAGAAAAAGGAGCAAACAGTAATAATAACGTTACGCCCAATCCGCTGTTCTGACTCTTGTCTGCCATAGATTTTCCTGCCTATGTAAGAACTATTTTTTCCTAAATAAAAGCGCTATATTAAGAAAAAAGAATGTCTCACCTGTCGTGTAATGTGAATTATAAAATATACGTGTTTTGCACTGAGCTTGTGTGACATGTAAAGTAGCGTTCTCGTTAACCACTCAAATGTTTGGACTGTGAATTATTTTAACATTATTTTACATCACCGTCATCGCAACATGAACATTTACATTCATATTTTTTGTTACGGTATAGAACTTAATTCTGGATTACAGGCATAAGTAATCGTACACGTTCATACACTTTTAAGAAATATCTGTAACTATAAACTAAGCAGTTAACTTTTGAAATATATTGAAGTGTGTAGCTGCTATTATTCTGTTTTGTGTGGGCAGAGAGAGATTACAATGCCAAAATGTTGTGTTAATGTTTGTGTTAAAGTGTAATTGATACACATGCATTTATACTTACGCGTATTTATTATAGATCAGACAAGATAAGCAATGTTTGACGTTCAGATTGTTAAATCTTTTTATAATAAAACATTGAAATATTGTAATTACACTCAAGTGTGTACACTGTAAAGTTTGTCCGCGACACCACCCCCCCCTCCCCCCCCATCCCCCCCCATCCCCGCGGTAATACCGTATACCGCGGTATTTCCTGAAGACGGTATGACGGTATGAAAATCGGCAATATCGCCCAACCCTATTTGGGAGTCACTTTTTTCAAACATGTTTTAAATGTGTTGGAAATGGCTACACATTTTTGAAAGAGGCATTTGTCTTAGCAGTCTTGGAATGGTAATGGTTTCTGATTTAACACTATTTAACACTGTATTACTGCCCAATATTGCATTTTTGCGCCTTACTCTTTTTAAATATCTGCTGCTATAAAAACCCTACGCTGCTAACTGTATATGAGAATATGTTTGTCTCTAGGCGTGTCTCTTTAGTGAGTTTCTTTAGATTAGAAATGTCTCTTGTGTTTACTGTAGGTTTTTGTATTTATTGTACTGTTGTTTATCTGCAGTGTGTATTTTGTATTGTTTTGCACTTGCGTTCTGTGTTGCACCCTGGTCCTGGAGGAACGTTGTTTTGTTTCAATATGTACTTGTATATAGCTCAAATGACAATAAAGCTTGGGCGGCACAGTGGCTCAATGGCACTGTCGCCTCACAGCAAGAACATCCTGGGTTCGATCCCTGGGTCTCCCCGTGTCTGCGTGGGTTTCCTCCAGGGTCTCTGGTTTCCTTCCATAGTCCAAAAACATGCGTGAGGTGAATTGAAGATACAAAATTGTCCATGACTGTGTTTGACATTAAACTTGTGAACTGTTGAATGTTGTGTAACGATTAACGTTTTACCTTATACTGGTGTGTTTTTTTTAACATTTAGGCATGCTAGGCAATAAATCTTAACATTTCTAGAAATGTCATTAAAAAGGGCCCTGGAATTTGATTGGAATTTGATTGAGTGCATACTAATATTGGACTCAAGGACAGTTAAATTCCATTCACTGGTGTAATAAATGCCTTGGCAAAACACGTACTGTTTGGGCAAAAAACGTATTATGAAAAAATTTACCCAGTTCTATGATGGCAAACGTGGTAGTTATTTGTAGTTCTAATTAAACATAACTGGTGGCTTGTGCCCATATAAATAGGAAATATGTCAGGAAAGAACAATATTACCTTCTGATAAAAATAAAATCTGGATGCCCAGATATATTTTAAGAACCACTAGCACCATCATTGGTTATAGATGGTGTTTGTGCTTCATCACGTTGCTTTTTTTTTCTCCCCACTCCACCCTCTATTAGGTTTCTGCCAAATTATGTGTTGACAGCAGCACACCACATTACGGGAGGAAGACACTGTCCATCTGGCAACAACACATTTACTGGCTATTCTTGTCATGAGTGGGGTGAGCGTGGGGTGTGAGGTCTGTCACATTTATTTTACTCAGATTTTTAGAAAGTAGGATGACTTGCTGACACAAATTATTAATCAAGCCACAACACGGTGAATTAAATGGTTTGGAAAATTTGCCTATTTATTATGGCACAGCTGGTAGAATGAGTGGTGCAGAACAGCATGGTTTTTGAGATTCATGGTTTGATTCTTGCTTTCAGTTACCGGTTTTTTTTCCGCTCTGGTTCTACACATGCAGATTAAGTTTATTATTATTTTTTTTTTTTTATTATGTTATTATTATTATTTTTATTATTATTATTATTAGGGATGTAACGAAAAAAAAACTGAAATAAAATTTTAAAACAAATCCAACATTATATAAATAAATGAATAATACAAATAAAAAAAGGATCCTCACATAAATAAATTTGGCTGGAAAACCCCCCTACCTGGCAACTTTGTGAAGTGCCGTCAACCAGGCGAGGTGAATAGTGCCAGTGCACTCTGCTGTTTAAGGTGAATATTGATTCCTCTTAAATGAATAACCGATGTGAATTGTGGCACACGTGCACCGATTTTTAACTGTCTTGTGGTGCATTGTTACATCCCTATTTATTATTATTATTATTATTATTATTAGTAGTAGTAGTAGTAGTAGTAATTTCTTTTATGCATTTTAGCTCACCGCTTTATCCTTATCAATGTGTCAGTGGGTCCAGTGCAATCTTGTGCATAGTTGGTCATAAGTCAAGTCAAGTCACATGTATTTGTATAGCGCTTCTTACAATAGACATTGTCTCAAAGCAATTTTACAGAATCCCTGTTGAGCAATCCAAGGGTGACAGTGACAAGGAAAAACCCCCTTAAATTTCAGGAAGAAACATTAAAAGGAGCCAGGCTCAGCAGGGACCCATCCTCCTTAGGTGGCCTGGAGAATAAAGGTAATAAGGTAATCGAACCCCCTGGATAAGATGCCAGTACGCTACAGGGTGTCTCAACTATTACAGACTCACTTAGACCTAGAGTAGCCAGTTCACCTTCTGGATGTTGTTTGTGGTTGGGAATAGGGCTGGCACTTATCCGATATTCGGTATCTGTATCGGTCCGATATTGGCCCAAATCACTGGATCAGATATTGGAAGGAAAAAAACGTGTAATCCGATTCCATACTGTTGCTTAATGTAAATAACACTTAATGTAAATAAGGCCATTGTTTGTGTGTAAAGCAAATAACACACAAAGATACGTTCCAACAGAGTGTTGTAAAACAATTCAATGTTCAAACATTCGAGTGGGGTTTCACGAAAACGCTACTTTAATGTTACACACGCTCAGTGCAAACACAGAACAACATGGCACATTTGGAGACTATCATTTTCTAATCTCTTTCCTACACACTTGCTCCCTATACCCTAGCATAGTACAGTACATTTAACATTCTTAAAGGGCCAGACAATATACTGTATATGTATTTCACATTACATGACAAGTGTCGTTTATTGCCACTCACGCTTGATGACATCATTACCATGTGCCACTGATCTACAACTCATCCACAACAGCCATTCAGAAATTAAAACACACTGATCTACTTAAACTTTTAGCATCTTAAAAAATCATCTGCTACTGCCACATCTAAAAACACTGTTTAAACACAATAAAAATTGCTTTATAAATGATGAATCAGACTTGGATAAATCTGTCTTGTCCCGTCATAGAGATATCTCACATCCTCAACGATTAATCCATTAGTGTTATGAAATAAAACAAACTACACCGTTTCCCTGTTTCTCTTCAAAATCCAGCAGGGTTTAATAATAAGCGCGCTTTGGTTTTAAATAAACTAAAAACATGACAGAACTTTAACGAGAAAAGCTCAACTCTGCGTCAATTCTAATTGGTCCATCGCGTTTGATTGACATCCACATCTTCCAGTTGTAGACACTTACAATTGGTCTTAAACAAGCCAAAAATTCTGCTAAATGTTGTGTGTGTGTAAAAGTTCAAATAAAAACAGCAGTTTTGTATAAGTGTGATGTTGTAGGTTCTGTATTTATTCCTTTAGAATATTTCTTTCACAGTCTGAACATTGTTATTTAGATAGCTAGTTTAACCATGGTGCATTGAGACATGTATTATTACTGCTTAGTTGTTTGAGAGGAGAAATGATGTATCGAATTGGTATCGGTATCGGCAGATACTCAATTTGCAGTATTGGTATCGGTATCAGACATAAAGTGGTATCGAGCCAGCCCTAGTTGGGAAGAAACCAGACAACTGCGGTCATTTGAAGTGCGGGGGGCACTCCTGAGGACGTTCTTTGACACACTGGTGGCATCAGCCATCTTTTATGGAGTAATATGTTGGGGCAGCAGCATCTCTACAGCGGACAGGAAGAGACTTAACAAACTCATTAAGAGGGCCGGTTCTGTCCTGGGGAGCCCCTTAGACCCAGTGCAGGTGGTGGGAGACAGGAGGATGTTAGCCAAGCTGGCATCCATGCTGGAGAATGACTCCCACCCCATTCATGAGACTCTGGCAGCACTGGGCAGCTCCTTCAGTGACAGGCTGCTTCAACCTAAATGTGTGAAGGAGCGGTATCACAGTTCCTTCCTTCCTGCTGCTGTTAGACTTTACAACCAGCACTGCTCCAGACAGATCGCGTACACACACACTTTGAACCAATCAAAACAATGTGCAACATTCTTCATGTGCAATTATTTGTAAATATTTTTTCCAGAGTTTCTTATTGATAATTGTCTATATTAGATATTGTACTGTATACTAAACTGTTAATTTGTATATTTTTTATACTGAGTGCCCTGCTATCCCTTTGCTGCTGCAACACTGCGAATTTCCCCACTATGGGACTAATAAAGGTTTATCTTATCTTATCTTTATTTTTATCCTATCTTTTATATCTTATAACTTATCTCTTATCTTATGATAGAACCAGGTTTTCAGATCTAATGTTGCTGCAAAATAAAGTCAAGTTTAAGCTTCCTCAGGGTCCTCTGGGTCATGATCTGAACCCTATCAAACATGTGGTGAGTCCTGAAAACTCAGGGTGCTGAAGTTTGTTTGTTGGGCACCTTGTAGGTAAAGACTTGCAAGGTCTTGACCTTGTGAGGTGAAGAATACAGTTATATCTAAACAGGTATAAATATTAATTTTATCTGTTGTGGGACCAGACTTTGTGCATCTGACATGAGCAAATCATTTAAGCTTTTTGTTCACCTCTCTCATCTGACTATCATGTTTAAATAATTTTCTTTACTATCATCTAAGTGCATGGGCCTGCCATCGGCTGCCCACATTACCGCCAGACTGCGAATATACTCCCGTGAAAGAGAGAGAGAGAAAAAGCAAGAGAGATAGAGAGAGTGTATGGGTGTGTGTGAACGCTTGTGGCGGCAGCACTACCGGCAGATTGTGCCAGTGACTGACAGATTGGGGTATTAGTATTCAGATCCATGCTACTTCTTTGATATCTCGCCGCCGTAAGCCGACGGGACTCTGGAATCATCCGCGGCACCCCTCCTTCACCCACCCACTTTTGTCTGTTTATCCACCCTCATTTCCCTCTCATTTCACCTTAACGCTTCAACCAGCCTTCTTGTTCTTCTTGTTAATGTTTTTATTACAGCTGGTGACTTCTCTGTGCCCAAATAAATAGGCATTGCTTGACCAGCATTGAATGTAGAATGCTGTGTACAAATGGACGAAAGCAGAGCATACATTTTAATATCACTTGGAGTCTAATAAACCTCAGGTCCCAAGATCACCTTTGTGAACACCTGCTCATTAGTACAGAGTACGTGGAAGAGTGGTCTCATTGTCAAACTGACACATTATGTTGAAAGAAAATGTCAAATGTAATCCAACACACCCACCAAAAATTAAGGCTGTTGGACCACATGTTTTTTCACAAGTAAGCTTGGCATTGCCATGGGTTTAGAGGCTGCTATTAAAAAAGCAAGCCCTGCTTTCTTCGTTTTACTCATCCATGTGATCATCAACAGGAGAAACAGGTTTGTCTTTTTCAAGACCATGGTCATATTAAGCTTGCTTGGTTGAAGACAGTGTTAACCATGGTTCAGAAGACCTGTTTTAATTGATTGACTGATTTTGTGTTAAAGATTCCATCCGCACTAATGTCTTTCTAGCATGAGATGACAGTTTGGACTTTTCTCCTGACCTGGGCAGAAGACCACTGTATTATGGGTGCAGTCAAACAAGCCTTATTGTCATGGGAACAGGAATGTCAGTGAGTTACTAATGAGGAATTTGGCGCCATGACGCAAAGTACATGATTGATTATTTATACAAAAATGTAAAAAGTTCTCAGTGTTGATGTATGTACACCGATCAGCCATAAGATTAAAACCACCTCCTTGTTTCTACACTCACTGTCCATTTTATCAGCTCCACTTACCATATAGAAGCACTTTGTAGTTCTACAATTACTGACTGTAGTCCATCTGTTTCTCTGCATGCTTTGTTAGCCCCCTTTCATGCGGTTCTTTAATGGTTAGGACCCCCAATGGACCACCACAGAGCAGGTATTATTTAGGTGGTGGATCATTCTAAGCACTGCAGTGACACTGACATGGTGGTGGTGTGTTAGTGTATGTTGCGCTGGTATGAGTGGATCAGTCACAGCAGCGCTGCTGGAGTTTTTAAACACCTCACTGTCACTGCTGGACTAAGAATAGTCCACCAACCAAAAATATCCAGCCAACAGTGTCCTGTGGGCAGCGTCCTGTGACCACTGATGAAGGTCTAGAAGATGAGCAACTCAAACAGCAGCAATAGATGAGCGATCGTCTCTGAATTTACATCTACAAGGTGGACCAACTAGGTAGGAGTGTCTAATAGAGTGGACAGTGAGTGGACACAGTATTTAAAAACTCCAGCAGCGCTGCTGTGTGTGGTCCACTCATACCAGCACAACACACACTAACACACCACCACACCACCACCATGTCATTGTCACTGCAGTGCTGAGAATGATCCACCACCTAAATAATACCTGCTCTGTGGGGGTCCTGACCATTAAAGAGCAGGGTGAAAGCAGGTTAAAACGAATGTAGAGAAACAGATGGACTACAGTCAGTAATTGTAGAACTACAAAGTGCTTCTATAAGGTAAGTGAAGCTGATAAAATGGACAGTGAGTGTAGAAACAAGGAGGTGGTTTTAATGTTATGGCTGATCAGTGTATGTTTTTAACCCAAAAGACAAAAGATTTATATATTCTTCACATATCCCAGCTTGTTTGGAAACTGGGGTCAGAGCGCAGGGTCAGCCATTGTACAGCGCCGCTGGAGCTAAGAGGGTTAAGGGCCTTGTTTAAGAGCCCAGCAGTGGCTGCATAGCAGAGCCAGGATTCTAACTCTCAACCTTTCGATTGAAAGTCGAAAGTTCTACCCGTTAGGTTACATATAATATCCATAAATATATAAATGTATATCCAATATCTGACACATACACCGATCACGCATGTTGGTCTCCCTTTTGCTGATAAAACAGCCCTGACCTGTCGAGGCATGGACTCCACTAGATCCCTGAAGGTGTGCTGTGGTATCTGGCACCAAGATGTTGGCAGCAGATCCTTTAACTCCTGTAGATTGCGAGGTGGGGCCTCCATGGATTGGACTTGTTCATCCAGCACATCCCACAGATGCTCGATTAGATTGAGATCTGGGGGATTTGGAGGCCAAGTCAACACCTCAATCTCGCTGTTGTGCTTTTCAAACCTTTACTGAACCATTTTTTTCTTTGTGGCATTATCCTGCTGAAAGAGGCCACAGCCATCAGGGATTACCACGTGCATCAATGAGCCTTGGCCACCCATGACCCTGTCACTGGTTTACCACTGTTTCTCAGACTGGCCCTTGTCTAACACATCAACTTTGAGGCTAAAATGTTCACTTGCTGCCTAATACTGTATATCCCACCCACTAACAGGTGCCGTAATGGAGAGATAATCAGTGTTTTTCATTTCACCTGTCAGTGGTCATAATGTTATGCCTCGTCAGTGTAAATACATATATGCATACATATGTATTTATATATATGTATGACTTAGTTTCCTCATGCACATTTTCCTTTCTAAAAGTCTCATGAACTGCAGTAAACAGCAGAGACAAAGAAAAGTGTCTGGTCTGAGTCCCAAATCCTCTGTGCAGTGATTATTCAATAAACAATTTCAACCCCACTGGTATTTACAAAAAAAGTCCATAATAATCAAATCCTAAAAAAGTAGCACAGTTCACTCTCACTACTTTATTGAGTTTAAGTTCAGTTTATTACTTTTGTGAAGACTAATGTGAGTCCGAGCAGTAATGTATTCAGTCAGTACCAGCAGTATTTCTCACATTAAACACAATGTCCAAAAATCCTGTCCTTTTATAGCCCTATTAGATTGTCCTTAATATCATTCCTCACTGGCAAGAAAACCATTGTTTTCCCTTAATACCCTTTAATGTATAACTACATATGAACAAAAGTATTGGGACACCCTTTAGCAGTTAGTGACATCATGTGTTTGTCACAACAGTTGCTCACAGGTGTAATAAATCAAGTACGTAAAGGAAAGTATATGCCTCCAACATTGCAGCAACAGTTTGGGGAAGGTCGTTTCTTGTTTCCAGCATGACTGCCCCACTGTGCATGAAGCAAGGTCTATAATGACATAAAAAAAAAGCTTGGTTAGGCCGCTCAGGTGGCGCAGCGGTAAAAACACGCTGTAACCAGAGCTGGGATCTCGAATGCATCGTATCGAATCTCAGCTCTGCCTTGCCGGCTGAGGCTGAGCGGCCACATGAACAATGGGCGGGACTGTTGTTCAGATGGGCGGGACTAAGCCAGATAGGGTCTCTCTCTCATGACTGTTGCAATTATGACCTCTGCTGGCTGATTGATGGCGCCTGCACAGAGATGAGAAAAGAGTGCTCTCAGGGTGTGTCCCTCCATGCACGCGTCTAAGCTGCACTGCACTCGTCAAAGTGTAGGTGATAAGATGCATACGGCATGCTGCCCACATGTCGGAGGGGGCGTGGGTTAGCTTCGTTCTCCTCAATCAGAGCAGAAATCGGCATTGGTGGAGAGGAAGCATGATGCAATCGGGCAATTGGACGCAGTTAAATGGGAGAAAAAGGGGAGAAAATGCATAAAGAAAGCCTTCTTTGAAGAGTTGCTGTTGTTATAACTGAAAAGATCGCATGAACATGGTTACTATCAGTATCAACTCAACTGTATTTGGGTACTCTGGGTACTCCACTAATATGGATTGCCTAGATTGCTCCGACAGCAACATGGTTTCTATCACTTTTGCTCAGTGTATATGGACTAGCACACCACTGCAGAGATCCAAGTTCAAATCTCAGCCGTACCACTGACCTGGCACCCGACAGACACAATTGGGCATGTCCGTGGGTGGGTGGTCAGACGGGCTTTTCCTATCTACCTCACCATACTGCAGTTCCTGTCACTGGCTGAGGCATCACCTGAGTGCTGGGGAAACTCGTGCAGAGATAAGTCTGACCCTCCATTCATGATAAAGCACAGTGTGAGCTCTAACTGCTGACCAGTAAATAAGAAGTGACCAGCTATAACGGTGCACGTGTCACTGTATCCCAGAGCAGGGTGAAGCAAGTGGCAGAGAAATGTAAGATGCACAGGGAATTGGAAACAACTGTCTAATAAGGGGGTACAAAAACAAAAGGGTTTTTTTGGTAAATATGTGTGAAAGGTTTTCATGTTTTGTCATGAGTTGTTTTTATTTATTATTATTTTTTAAAAATTTTATTTATTTATTATTATTATTTTAATGGTCACTATGTGTGAAAGGTTTTAATGTTTTTCCCATGTCATCATGAGTTGTTTTTTTTTTATTATTTATTAGGGATGTCCCGATCCGATCAAGGCATTTTTAACTGATGGGAAATCGGCTTTACTAATGCCGATCATAACCCGATCTTTTGTTTTACGTCAGCATGTCCGCTGTGTGGAAATACTTTAAATTGGAAAGTGAAACGAGTACAACAGCGGTGTAATGTCTGTAATGCGAGCGTTTCACGAGGCGGTAGGAGCAGAGCTGCGTTCATTACTGTAGAATTTTACTATTTATATGGTGTGTGAGTCGAGGATCACACCGGTTTACAAAACAATAACTTTTAATCCGAGTATGAAAACTTCAGGACCATAACATACAGCTTTTACGAGTTTCCGTGTTACAAGACTGAACGACATCTCAGTATCAAGCACTCTGATTGGCTTAGTTATGTAACCGAGCGTCGTAGTGATGCACTCACTTAATAAAGAAATAAATACACGGTATATTCACAAATTGTCGGGAGCTGTAACGGTTTGTGGGCTAGACGGACAGGATGGGCGGACACAAACGCAGAGATGTGAAAGAAACGATATTTTAATGATAACAAAGACAAGACAGGACACAAAACCAAACACACAACCTATGCTAAGCTAACTAAAGCTAAACTAAACACACAGGAAACCTAAACCCTAAGCTAAACAAGAACTAGACAGGACTAAACAGACTGAACAGGACTAAACAGACTAACAGGGCAAAACAGACTAACAGGACTAAACAGACTGACGGGGCTAAACAGACTAACAGGACTAAACAGACTGACGGGGCTAAACAGACTAACGGGGCTAAACAGACTAACAGGGTAAAACAGACTAACGTGGCTAAACAGACTAAACAGGCTAACGGACAGGCTAAACAGGACTAAACAGACTAAACAGACTAACAGGGCTAACGGACAGGCTAACGGACAGGCTAAACAAAGACTAAACAGGACTAAACAGACTAAACAAGACTAAACAGGCTAAACAGACTAAACAGGCTAACGGACAGGCTAAACAGGACTAAACAGACTAAACAGACTAACAGGGCTAACGGACAGGCTAACGGACAGGCTAACGGACAGGCTAAACAAAGACTAAACAGGACTAAACAGACTAACAGGGCTAAACTGACTGGACAGGACTAAACAGACCGGATGAAGGAGCAAGGAGCAAGGAGCAAGGAGCAAGGAGTCACCAGAGCAAACAGAGTTACAATGAAAATAGTCTCCAACCTGCCCATTGCCCCAGCTCTCCTTATAAATGCTCCTTGATGAGGAGCAGCTGGGGCTGATTAGCTCAGGGAGCCAACCACCTGTGAGGCATGGCAGGGGAGTGAGTGTGCACACAGAGAAGAGGGGCGTGGCACATGAGCACACCGAGGCTAGCAGTGTGACAGATGCCCCTCCCAAAGGCACTACACCTGGAGTGCCTAAAAAAAACAAAAACAAGGAGGTCCTGGGCCCTGCGGGGTAAATTTGAAGTCATTAAAAATGTCCTCAGGCAGGCGTGATAAAAATGGTGGGACGCAGGCTGCCGACAGAAATCCAGAGGCGCAGTCGGGGAGCGCCGACGAGAGTTCAAAAGCGCCGTCGGGGGGCGCCAATGTGGGAACAGAAGCACCATCGGGGGGCGCCAACACGGAAACAGAAGCGCCATCTGGGGGCGTCATCTCGGAAACAGGAGCGCCATCTGGGAGTGCCAACGAGGAAACAGGAGCGCCGTCGGTGGGTGCCGATGAGGAAACAGAAGCACCTTCGAAGGACACCAACTCTGGAACAGGAGCGCCATCAGGGAGCGCCAACTCCGGAACAGAAGTGCCGTCGGAGGACGCCCACTCAGGAACAGAAGTGCCGTCGGAAGACACCAACTCAGGAACAGAAGTGCCGTCGGAGGACACCAACTCAGGAACAGAAGTGCCGTCGGAGGACACCAACTCAGGAACAGAAGTGCCGTCGGAGGACACCAACTCAGGAACAGAAGTGCCGTCGGAAGACACCAACTCGGGAACAGAAGTGCCGTCGGAGGACACCAACTCGGGAACAGAAGTGCCGTCGGAGGACACCAACTCGGGAACAGAAGTGCCGTCGGAGGACACCCACTCGGGAACAGAAGTGCCGTCGGAAGACACCAACTCGGGAACAGAAGTGCCGTCGGAGGACACCAACTCGGGGACAGGAGCGCCATCGGGATGCGCCAACTCGGGAACAGGAGCGCCATCGGGATGCGCCAACTCAGGAACAGGAGCGCCATCGGGCTGCGCCAACTCGGGAACAGAAGCCAGCTGCGTGGAGCCTGGCGAAGAGGTTTCGGGAGTCAGCTGCGGTGAGCCTGGCGAAGAGGCTTCGGGAGTCAGCTGCGGTGAGCCTGGCGAAGAGGCTTCGGGAGTCAGCTGCGGTGAGCCTGGCGAAGAGGCTTCGGGAGTCAGCTGCGGTGAGCCTGGCGAAGAGGCTTCGGGAGTCAGCTGCGGTGAGCCTGGCGAAGAGACTTCGGGAGTCAGCTGCAATGAGCCTGGCGAAGAGGCTTCGGGAGTCAGCTGCGGTGAGCCTGGCGAAGAGGCTTCGGGAGTCAGCTGCGGTGAGCCTGGCGAAGAGGCTTCGGGAGTCAGCTGCGGTGAGCCTGGCGAAGAGGCTTCGGGAGTCAGCTGCGGTGAGCCTGGCGAAGAGGCTTCGGGCGCCAGCTGCGGTGAGCCTGGCGAAGAGGCTTCGGGAGTCAGCTGCGGTGAGCCTGGCGAAGAGGCTTCGGGAGTCAGCTGCGGTGAGCCTGGCGAAGAGGCTTCGGGAGTCAGCTGCGGTGAGCCTGGCGAAGAGGCTTCGGGAGTCAGCTGCGGTGAGCCTGGCGAAGAGGCTTCGGGAGTCAGCTGCGAGGACCCTTGAGAAGAAGCATCCGGAGTCAGCTGCGTGGACCCTTGAGAAGAGGCGTCCGGAGTCAGCTGCGTGGACCCTTGAGAAGAGGCGTCCGGAGTCAGCTGCGTGGACCCTTGAGAAGAGGCGTCCGGAGTCAGCTGCGTGGACCCTTGAGAAGAGGCGTCCGGAGTCAGCTGCAAAAACACTGGAGAAACGTCATTAATCAGCTGCACAAATCCTTGAGAATCTACTTGATTCAGCTGTGAGGACCCTGGAGAGGCGTCCGGAATCAGCTGCAAAAACCCTTGAGAAACTTCTTGAAACAGCTGTGAGAACCCTGGAGAGGTGTCCAAAGTCACTTGCGAAAACACTGGAGAAACGTCATTAATCAGCTGCACAAATCCTTGAGAATCTCCTTGATTCAGCTGTGAGAACCCTGGGGAGGTATCCAAAGTCACTTGCGAAAACACTGGAGAAACATCATTCAGCTGCGAGGACCCTGGAGAGGCGTCCGAAGTCACTTGGGGAAACACTGGAGAAACATTCAGCTGCGTGGACCCTGGAGAGGCGTCCGAAGTTAGCTGCGAAAACACTGGAGAAACGTCATTCAGCTGCGAGGACCCTGGAGAGGCGTCCAAAGTTAACTGCGAAAACACTAGAGAAACGTCACTCAGCTGCGAGGACCCTGGAGAGGCGTCCGAAGTCAGCTGCGAAAACACTGGAGAAACATCACTCAGCTGCGAAAACACTGGAGCAACGTCATTCAGCTGCGTGGACCCTGGAGAGGCGTCCAAAGTCAGCTGCGAAAACACTGGAGAAAAGTCACTCAGCTGCGAAAACACTGGAGAGGCGTCCGAAATCAGCTGCTTGGACCCTGGATATGCGTCAAAAGTCAGCTGTTTGGACCCTGGAAAGACCGGACTCAGCTGTGAAAACACTGGAGAGGCATCCGAAATCAGCTGCTTGGACCCTGGAGAGGCGTCAAAAGTCAGCTGTTTGGACCCTGGAGAAACTGGACTCAGCTGCGAAAACACTGGAGAAAAGTCACTCAGCTGCGAAAACACTGGAGAGGCGTCCGAAATCAGCCGCTTGGACCCTGGATATGCGTCAAAAGTCAGCTGCTTGGACCCTGGAGAAACTGGACTCAGCTGCGAAAACACTGGAGAGGCGTACGAAATCAGCTGCTTGGACCCTGGATATGCGTCAGAAGTCAGCTGTTTGGACCCTGGAGACACTGGACTCAGCTGCGAAAACACTGGAGTCCGGACCACATTAGCAGTGGGCGCTTTGCTGCAGGAAAATTTTGCTCTCATGAGGCCCTTAAACACCTTAACCGAGTTCAGCTCAACTCCCCTGTCAGACCAAAGCTGCTTAGCCCACTCACGAGCAGCACCCCTCAGCCGAGACATCATAAATCGCACCCTGTCGATTTCAGCTGGCTGGGGGTCCAGAAGGTTCTGCAGGTAGAGCTGGCTCTGTAGAAGGAAGCCTTCGACGCCTGAGTCGCTTCCATCATATGGAGCTGGCCTACTAAGCGGGAAGGTTTGAGGAAACCTCATGGAGCCGAAGTCCGGAAAAACATGGACAAAAAACATCTCGCTGTGTCCTCTTGGGGAGACTATTCTGTAACGGTTTGTGGGCTAGACGGACAGGATGGGCGGACACAAACGCAGAGATGTGAAAGAAACGATATTTTAATGATAACAAAGACAAGACAGGACACAAAACCAAACACACAACCTATGCTAAGCTAACTAAAGCTAAACTAAACACACAGGAAACCTAAACCCTAAGCTAAACAAGAACTAGACAGGACTAAACAGACTGAACAGGACTAAACAGACTAACAGGGCAAAACAGACTAACAGGACTAAACAGACTGACGGGGCTAAACAGACTAACAGGACTAAACAGACTGACGGGGCTAAACAGACTAACGGGGCTAAACAGACTAACAGGGTAAAACAGACTAACGTGGCTAAACAGACTAAACAGGCTAACGGACAGGCTAAACAGGACTAAACAGACTAAACAGACTAACAGGGCTAACGGACAGGCTAACGGACAGGCTAAACAAAGACTAAACAGGACTAAACAGACTAAACAAGACTAAACAGGCTAAACAGACTAAACAGGCTAACGGACAGGCTAAACAGGACTAAACAGACTAAACAGACTAACAGGGCTAACGGACAGGCTAACGGACAGGCTAAACAAAGACTAAACAGGACTAAACAGACTAACAGGGCTAAACTGACTGGACAGGACTAAACAGACCGGAGCAAGGAGCAAGGAGCAAGGAGCAAGGAGCAAGGAGCAAGGAGCAAGGAGCAAGGAGCAAGGAGCAAGGAGTCACCAGAGCAAACAGAGTTACAATGAAAATAGTCTCCAACCTGCCCATTGCCCCAGCTCTCCTTATAAATGCTCCTTGATGAGGAGCAGCTGGGGCTGATTAGCTCAGGGAGCCAACCACCTGTGAGGCATGGCAGGGGAGTGAGTGTGCACACAGAGAAGAGGGGCGTGGCACATGAGCACACCGAGGCTAGCAGTGTGACAGGAGCAAAACACTTTATTAACTTATTCTGTTCCGAATAGCGGACAACCAGAGCCGAGCACGCTATCCCATGCACTATGGAAGCCCCAAAGGGTCAAAACACACTCACTTTGCGTAGACCCGTCCATCAAACCATTGTCACAATACAAGCACTTTAAGAACTGGCTTTCCTTCATAACAAAAGAGTGACTTTTCATTTTATTTTGGTATTCAGGTTTTACTGTAATGCTGTTAAGTAACTTATTTGTTTTTTTATATTCAAGTTAAGCTGCTACACCACTTGTGAGTGGAGATTTTTGTTCATTTTTAGTGCATCACTGCATTAAACAGAATTATGTTCTTTGAATATAAAGTTCAAAGTGAAACTGTAATTATTTCACTTCATTTTTACTACAATGCTGCACTAGGTTTGTTTACTTTTATTTTGTAAAATAACATTAAGCAATAGCTTGGATGCAGGCAATTTTTTTCCTACAGCACTGCAGAGCTATTCAGTTGTTAAACATATACATTGGATTAATATGAATAACTGTAATGTACTTGAAGTGTGCACTGTGTAAACAGTGTTATCTAGTTCTTATCTAGACAATATCTAGAAAATACAAGTATCGGTTTGCGAATCGGTATCGGATCGGGATCAAAATTAAAGATTGGGATCGGGAACAAAAAAACGGGATCGGGACATCCCTATTATTTATTTATTATTTTGGTCACTATATCTGAAAGGTTTTTAGGTTTTTCCTCTGTCATCATGAGTTGTTTTTATTTATTATTTTGGTCACTCTGTGAAATCGTCATGATTTTTATTTTATTTATTTTTTATTTTTTTTATTTTGGTCACTGTGTGTGAAAGTTATGTTTTTCCCATGTCATCATGAGATTGTTTTTTTTTTTTAATTAAATTTGTTTTTATTTATTTATTTATTTGGTCACTATGTGTGAAAGATTTTCATGTTTTCATGTGTCATGATGAATTTCTTTTATTTATTTATTTATTTTTGGTCACTATGTGTGAAAGGTTTTCATGTTTTTCCCATGTCATCATTAGTTGTTTTTATTTATTATTTATTTATTATTTTGGTCACTATGTCTGAAAGGTTTTCATGGTTTTCCCCATGTCATTATGAGTTGTTTTTATTTCTTATTTATTTTGGTCACTATGTGTAAAAGGTGTTCATGTTCTTCCCATGTCATCATGATTTTTCTATACATTTTTTTATTTTTTATTTATTATTGTGGTCAATGTTACGGTTTTCCCATGTTATGATGTTTTTTTTTTTTAATTATTTAATGTATTTGGTCACTGTGTGAAAGGTTTTCATGTTTTTCCCATGTCATCATGAGTTTTTTTTTTTTTTTTTAATGATTATTTATTTATTTTGGTCACTATGTGTAAAAGGTTCCCATGTTTTTCTCCATGTCTTCATAATTTTTTTTATTAATTTTTTATTTATGTATTTATTTATTTTGGTCACTGTGTGAAAAGTTTTCACGTTTTTCCCATGTCTTTTTTTTTGGGTACTTTTTTTTAATTTAGTTTCCTCCTACTCACGACCTTCCTATAAACCGATGACTTTTATATGCCTTCTTTCAATTTGCTAGAAAAAAAGTTGTAATATAAAAGCTTTCATAAAACGCCTGACATTCCACATTGTACATCTCTTGGGTATTTATGCTGCGCCTGATCTGACTACATTTCCAAAATTCCCAATTTATTTTCTTAAAAAGCAGCATGACTCTGCAATTATCTGAGAGATGTTTTATTTTTAAGACCTGAAGGAAGCAATCTGGAGACCGGTTTGTGTTTGAAGAAGGTGCTGTGTTATTAAAGGTCAGTGTGGCCACTTCAAGCCCAGCTGGAGACTAATGTCAGTGCTCTAGACTCATTCTAATATCATTAAGCCCAATGTACTTTTCCTACCATTATGTCCTGCTCTATCTCTCATCATACACTTAGTCATCTCTAGTACCAAAAATATATTAATACATTATTGCAGAAGAGGTTTGAACCCTTTGTCTCCTGGTTTTCAGCTTGGATTATTTAAGCATGGTTTGACTAACTTGTTCTTCATATGTTAACTACACGTCTATTAAGTACATTAATTAATCATTTGTACTATAGGGTGGCAAAAGTATGTGATCCTGTGAATTTAATATCCAATCAAGATTTATTTACAGCAACAAGGGTTCCATGGACCTGAGTTTGAACACAAGGGTTCCATGGACCTGAGTTTGAACACATTTGTGACTTCAGACTCGACTCGGACTCGTTTAAAATGACTCGGACTTGACTCGTGACAAACGAGTCCCTAGCATCAGCATGTGTTAACATTAGTTAAGTGTGACAATTATATACACACAACCAGGAAAAGTTTGGAGGTCTTTAATTATAAGCACATTTACAAAATATTCCTAATGGGACACACGGTTTTACATTTTGTAGCATCTGGAAGAACATAAGCTAAGGTAAGCAGTGGTTATGATTTTTGCTGTGTTTTGGATTTTGCCAGCTGTGCCGTGATTTATCGTGTGTTTTTGTTTTGCAATGAAAACAAAACGTATCAGTTCAAGCTTTTAACTGGTACCTTCTTGTAACAGAAATTACATTCATTTACACAATGACTAGGAAAGTAAAGGCACTAAGTAAAACGGCAAAATACAGTCGCTAATCTGTTGTTGTTTTTATCTAAACGTACATATTATTTGTTTATTTCTACGCTACATTTCCAATATATGTTTTGTGTAGATTATATTGACTCGTGACTTGCTTCGGACTCTAGTCTAAAGACTCGTGACTTGACTCTGACTCATGTTTTGTGACATCTCTGGTATGAGTTTCTTCTGGTACTGTAATTCCCTCCTATGTATCAAAAACATGCAGGTGGTGGATTAACTGCTGGATTAACTGCTTCAAATTTCCCATAGGTAAGTGAGTAAATATGTGAGTAAAATAAAATAATTCACAATCTTCTAGACACTAGAGACTTCAAGAGACTCTGCATCAATCATCACATTATTCATTCATTTATTCACTTTGTTCATTGTGTGTAAGATGTTTTTGCATTTCCCCCCCCAAAACTGTCTGGATTCCCTTTAGGTAGTCTGGTTCTCTCTTAATAAAAATATATGTATATATGTATAAATACATATAGAAAGTAGATTGGCTGATTGAAACCCATAATCCTACAGTTGCATGAGAGTCCAGTCAAGTCAGCTGGACACAATTTGACCATACACTGATCAGCCATAACATTAAAACCACCTTGTTTCTACACTCACTGTCCATTTTATCAGCTCCACTTACCAAATAGAAGCACATTGTAGTTCTACAATTACTGACTGTAGTCCATCTGTTTCTCTGCATACCTTTTTAGCCTGCTTTCACCCTGTTCTTCAATGGTCAGGACCCCCACAGGACCAACACAGAGCAGGTATTATTTAGGTGGTGGATCATTCTCACAGTGACACTGACATGGTGGTGGTGGTGTGTTAGTGTGTGTTATGCTGGTATGAGGGGATCAGACACAGCAGCGCTGCTGGAGTTTTTAAATACTGTGTCCACTCACTGTCCACTCTATTAGACACGCTTACCTAGTTGGTTCACCTTGTAGATGTAAAGTCAGAGACGATCGCTCATCTATTGTTGCTGTTTGAGTTGGTCATCT
This sequence comes from Trichomycterus rosablanca, assembly GCF_030014385.1. Taxonomy (NCBI): domain Eukaryota; kingdom Metazoa; phylum Chordata; class Actinopteri; order Siluriformes; family Trichomycteridae; genus Trichomycterus; species Trichomycterus rosablanca. The sequence goes on along the minus strand of NC_085998.1, from coordinate 10,946,295 downwards.
TTGAGATCTTGATCAGTGGTCACAGGACGCTGCCCATGGGACACTGTTGGCTGGACTATTCTCAGTCCAGCAGTGACAGTGAGGTTTTTAAAAACTCCATCAGCATTGCTGTCTTTTATCCAACACACACTAACGCACTACAACCATGTCGGTGTCACTGCAGTGCTGAGAATGATCCACCACTTAAATAATACCTGCTCTGTAGTGGTCCTGGGAGAGTCCTGACCATTGAAGAACAGGGTGAAAGGGGGCTAACAAAGCATGCAGAGACACAGATGGACTACAGTCAGTAATTGTAGAACTACAAAGTGCTTCTATATGGTAAGTGGAGCTGATAAAATAGACAGTGAGTGTAGAAACAAGGAGGTGGTTTTAATGTTATGGTTGAGCGGTGTAAATAATATAAATTAATAATAATTTATAAATAACAAAAAAATTTGCTAAATTTATCATGGTGGTCTGTATACAAGCCCCTGTTGTCTAATACAGTGGTCCCCTGATACCGGGTCACTTATTACCAGGCCACACAGAAATAATAAATAATTAGAGATCGCTACAAGAGGAATTACATTTCCAATATTCTTTGGGTGTTATTGTCTCCAATCACCACTAGGTGGGAGCAATGTCTCGTTGCAGTGAAAAAAAGCTCAGGATTCACACTGATTTTCCATTCTATTGTTATTCTTTATTAAATTCTCCCACTCCGCCGGTCCGTGAAATTATATCTTATATGAAACCGGTCCGTGGTGCAAAAAAGCTTGGGGGACCACTGGTCTAATATTAATCACATCCATCTAGAAAAGAAAGTAAACAACCAAAACACATTCATCAACACACACACACACATATGCACACGTACACTTCTGTCAAAAAACATGGTCAGGTTAATTGGAAACACTGAATTGCCCTATAGGTGAAGGGAAGTGTGTGTGTGTGTGTGTGTGTGTGTGTGTGTGTGTGTGTGTGTCTGCGTTGGACTGGCGCCCCGTCCAGGGTGTTACTGTGCGCCCATTGAAAAGCTGGGATAGGCTCCCTAATTGGATAAGCGGTTAAGAAAGTGAACGGGTGAACTGTCTATAACAATTTCTCCGCTGCTTGCACCACTCCCCAAAATAGCCGGTGTATTTTTACACTCATTTATCACATTCATCTAAAAAAGAAAGTAAACAACCAAAACACAGTCATAAACACACACACACTCACACATACACACACTTCTGTTGACTTTTTAGGCCAACGTCATTCATTACGATCTCAAAACAAGTCCCAAAAGGCAAGCTGGTGGTCTTGATGGGTAATTGCGTCCATGTTGAGCAGTGATTAATAATTTAATCACATTTTGGCAGACAATAAACAAGCATTAATGAAATGATTTGTGCAATCGAATGCCGTGAGGGCTTAGTGGGCTGCGAAAGCCTTGTTAAACCATTTTTCATCTGGTGAATCTTGTTGTGTTCCTCATTAAAGGTAATTTAGATCAATTACCATTTAAAACAGGAATCCTCTGTCCCAACAGTGATGAAGTGTCCCTTTAGAGGTGGTGCTAACCGAGACTATTCATTTGTGTCTTTTGGGAGTTCGTTTTAAATATAATACAAACAGCCTTGTCTCTGAAGCACAGGGAATAACCTTTAATTACAAGTGATGGTGAAGAACCTAACTTAAAAATCCATGCCGTAAGTGTGCAGCAGAAAGCTTTTTTAGCCTGCTGAGCCACTGGCACATCCATCACTCCGACTGACAAGCTTGTTACTGCGCTCGCCGCTCATCGGCTTCGATTGTGAGTAAGTACTTTCAGGGATCAGTATGCGCCGCTCGCAAATGAATCCGAGGCCCTTCCTAACGCGCCCAGCAACAATGCCCGCTGTGGCAGACACATGGGCGAAAAAAAGGAAAAATAGAAAAAGAGGAGGAGGGCGGGTGTCTGTTTCAATCACACACCACAAAATCTGCAAATGAGGCCCGGCTGATTGATAGGCGCGAGTAGGCTGAGCTGTTTGAAAAGGACACGAGAAGAACGTGGATATTTCTGCATCGTACCTTCCTGCTATCAGTCATCCACAAAAATAATCAAGCTCTGTTTTACTGTAATTAGGAGTCTGTTTCAGTAAGGAGAGAAAAGCTGCATGGAAATTAACAATACACTATATTGCCAAAAGTATTTGTTCATCTGCCTTCACACGCATATGAACTTGACATCCCATTCTTAATCCATAGGGTTTATTATTATGTATTACTTTTGACCATTCTTCCAGAAGCGCATTTGTGAGGTCAGACACTGATGTTGGACGAGAAGGCCTGGCTCACAGTCTCCGCTCTAATTCATCCCAAAGGTGTTCTTTCAGGTTGAGGTCTAGTTCTTCCACACCAAACTTGCTCATCCGTGTCTTTATGGACCTTGCTTTGTGCACGGGTGCACAGTCATGTTGGAACAGGAAGGAACCATCCCCAAATTGTTCCCACAAAGTTGGGACCATGAAATTGTCCAAAATCTCTTGATATGCTGAAGCATTAAGAGTTCCTTTCACTGGAACTAAGAGGACGATCCCAACTCCTGAAAAACAACCCCACACCATAACCCCCCCTCCACCAAACTTTACACTTGGCTCAATGCAGTCAGACAAGTACCGTTCTCCTGGCAACCGCCAAACCCAGACTCATCCGTCGGATTGCCAGACGGAGAAGCATGCTTCGTCACTCCAGAGAACACGTCTCCACTGCTCTAGAGTCCAGTGGCGGCGTGCTTTACACCACTGCATCCGACAGTTTGCATTGCATTTGGTGATGTAAGGCTTGGATGCAGCTGCTTGGCCATGGAAACCCATTCCATGAAGCTCTCTACACAAGCTAATCTGAAGACCACATGAAGTTTGGAGGTCTGTAGTGATTGACTCTGCAGAAAGTTGGCAACCTCTTTGCACTATCCTATCACAGTATCACGCTGGATTTCACTAAGCTCCTTAGAGTGACCCATTCTTTCACTAATGTTTGTAGAAGCAGTCTGCATGCCTAGGTGCTTGGTTTTATACACCTGTGGCCATGGAAGTGATTGAAACACCTGAATTCAATGATTTGAATGGGTGAGTGAATACTTTTGGCAATATAGTGTATATTTAGACCATGAAGCAAGTCCGGAATTCATCATATAGTGTTTCAATCAGGGTCCACAGGAAGCCATCAAATACCACATTTCTATTACTTACTTGGTCCATCACCTAACAGCATTCTGATGCATTTCTATCCCAAGAGTACAAGAAACAAGATTATATGGGTTCTAGAGTCTAAATATTTTTGGTTTTGAACCAACAACTGGTGATGTCAGAGCATTTATTAGCAACATTTACCAACAACAAGTCATTCTTTTGACTGGCACCAAAAGAACAGTACAGACTTAATGATTAATCCCCACAACTGCCTATACCGGCGGCACGGTGACTCAATGTGTAGCACTCTCACCTCACTACAAGAAGGTCCTGGGTTTGATCCCCAGGTCCTTTCTGTGCAGAGTTTGCATGTTTTCCCTGTGTCCACGTGGGTTTTCTCCGGGAGCTCCGGTTTCCTTCCACAGTCCAAAAACATGCAGTCAGGTTAATTGAAGATACTGAATTGCCCTATATGTGAATGGGTGTGTGTGTGTGTCTGCGATGGACTGGCGCCCCGTCCAGGGTGGTACTGTGTGCCTTGTGCCCATTGAAAACCTGGGATAGGCTCCCTAATTGGATAAGCGGTTAAGAAAGTGAACAAGTGAACTCTCTCTAACAATTTCTCTGCTGCTTGCACCACCCCCAAAATAGCCCAAAATTACGCTCATACCCTATCAATCAGACAGCAGGAGGCACTGTTGCAGCAGCAAGTAGAAAACCAATCCAACCTTTCCTTCCTCAGATGTGCCAAATTGTGTGGCCAGGCTGGTAGCACCACTGAGACCTGAACTCAGAAGTTTGAATTAGGCCCAGCATATTAGACCACTGCACCACTCAAGTACCAAACTCAGTGGTTTAACAAGTGTATACATTAAATCTCGTGTTATTGCCTGAATTCACAAATACCTTTTTGACTAATTGGCCACAAATTCCCACAGACACTGCAAAATCTTGTGGGTAGCCTTCACAGAAAAGTCCAGGCTCGGAATGAGAGGGGCAACTTCATATAAATGCTTATAGTTTTTATTAGGATACCCAACAACCTCACAGGTAGATGTTCATACTTTTGGGCTTATGATCAAACTTATCCAAAATAAAAATGTGTGTATTTGAATCGTCCAAACAAAATTTAGAGATTAGTGATGATCACTCGCATGCTTAACTACAAAAGAAAATAAAAAAATAGAACACATCCATTTATTATGCTGGCATTTGCCGCAATGTGGAGCTGCTTACAGTAAGCATTATCTGATATCTTTCCACAGAATGTGAAACTGAATTGTAAGCTCTGATGGTGCCACTCAGCAATGAAAGCCACCAGAGAAGATGCGATTTTAATCTAAGTTTTGATGCATTACAGAATAAAATCTACCCTTAAGTGTTAGCAGAGAACCAGACATCAAGCCATTAAATTGATTTCGACTCCTGGTTCTTTGTTAATATTAAGTATATGTAATGTTTGTGAACACCCAGACATCACATATAGAATTTGTACTATAATAATAATAACCTACCTGTAAACTTAACCATCAGATACGTATATAACTTGTTATAAGAACAGTTTGATATGAAACAGTGATTAGGATGATCTTTGTACTTAAACGAATCAAACCATATGAGTGACATGCTAACTGCGGAGTTTGTGGTGTATTCACCATGACGTGTTGTTAAGTGTAATTGGGGACGCTGCCTCACTATGCATGTATTCGGCCTCGGGCAGAGGTAGTTTCCTACCTGTTCTCTGCCCAAGGATTCACACCAGGGAGTTAGTTGATTGTTAATAAAAAGAGCAAAATGATTTCTTCTGGGTCGTCTCAACCTGTGTGTACACCACATTCTTTTTCTTCTTCTTCTCCTCATTATTATTATTACTATTATTATTATTATTAGTAGTAGTTTTAGTATTATAATAAGTAGTAGTAGTAGAAGTGTTATTATTATTATTATTATTATTAGGCTTCAAGGGAGAGGTTGAGTTTGATTAAAAAAAAGCTTGAAAGATCCCACTGTCTGAGAAGTTTTTTTTTTTTAATTTTATTCCTGAACCTGTCTGGAGGAATTCACATCAGCAAGAGCATTACATAATAACTTTAGGTGATGAAATCTGCCTTACAGCAAACATCCTATTTTCTCCTAAATGTGCTGAATGGAGCTGAGACCAGTGCTACTCCAGTCCACCCATGTTAAATTCATCAGGCCATTCTTTATGAATCTATTCAGCTTTGGGTACTGTTATTGTCATTCTGAAACCAGAACAGGCATTTCCCAACTTTGTTGCAAAATAAACTGAGAAGCACTATGTGAGTCAACTATAGCATCCTTCTGGTATCTGCCAGACCTGCATTGATGTCTCAGATTGCTAGATGGTGCTGCATTATTCATCACCTCAGTGCATGTGTTTGCACTGCTCCAGAACCCTTCACACCACTTTAGCAGACAATAGGCATTGCTTATAGTGATCTATGACTTGTATGTGCTGCTCTGTGAGGTATGATTTGTCAGGTCAGAGGAAATGTTTCCAACAGTGAGGTGCTTACAGCACTTATTCAATCAGGGGAGCTTTACAGGGCAGATATTTTGGTCAACTGAATTAGAGAAGGTGGCATTCCATACAAAGTCACTTTTCATGACGTGTTGTAGTGCCAGTGTTTGTAATGCACAGCTATTAGTCTGTCAACACTATTTGTTTCTGAGCGAATCATTCTCTTATCGTGCTATACATTTGTTCCTAAGCCAGTCGCTGATGATTTTTGATTTGTAAACATGACTAAACTAAATTATGAACAATCAAAAGCAAAACATTAATTAAATTATCATTAGATATTACAGAAACATGCATGCTTTTGAATTCTTCTTCTTCTTATTATATATATATTTTTAAAATTACATTGATTTGTACATTTTAACTAACCATCATCCAAGGCAGGACTACACCATGTGCCAAATCATTGCAGGGCACCACATACTAATTTCACCACATTTACTCACCTGTGAGGATTAAGAGTAGCCGATATACGTTCTGTATCTTTAAGGAAGGTAGAAGGAATGTATACCCAGATGAAAATCCTCACCAGATGTGCCATTGTGTTGCCCTTGTAACATTAGTGACCACCCACCTAATATGCTGGCAAAACAGCTCTGACCCACCAAAACATGGACTGTTACCAGGATGTTACCAACTCTCTGGGTCCTGTCGTTCCACACTCACATGCCTGGCATCCCCATGATTTAGGGAAAAGTAGGATTCACTGTACCAGGTGACCTTTTATCGAAATGCCAATGCCAACCCCTGTAGTTACCCCATCCCATTTATTAAAATAATCTGCATTTAGTTTTTTGTACCAGTCACGGTAGCCCTTATTGCTATCTGGCATCAAGTCTTTGCCATTCAACACCTTGTTGGCAGTTTGTGGTTTGTCTTTGCATGGACAACAGTTAGTTACTGCCTGTAAACATTGTTTGCTGTTCGACCAAGTAGTCTGAACATAAGGATTTGGACATTATCAAGGCAAAAGAAACTACCATAGATTTAAACTTTAATAAATCCTTGATCATGACATGCACAATTTTAATAAAGCGAGCCATTACTATTTACATTTTTATGGATGGTCCTAATAGTTTAGCCTTACAATGCATTATTATGTATTACCAGCACAGCTCACCACCAACAGCATGTCAAAAGCCATTCAAAAGAACATTGTGTTGTATTAACACCACAACTTTGGAATAATCTTCCTTCTTCTGTTTGGGATTTGGACACAGTCTCAATGTTTAAGTCTAGACTGAAAACAAACAGTATTTGTTTTCTCAGGCTTTTGATTAGTATAGACAAAGGTGCAGAGCTTGGGGGTTCTTGGTCATAGAAACTTGTGGTGATCCAGAATTTCCTAGAAAACATGGCATTGACCTCTGTGATGGAGTCCATGGTCCGAAACGATCTCCACAGCCATTGGGAGGTGCCCAGCACTGAGATCTGAATCAGGAAGGGCACCCAGTGTAAAAAGTCTGGAATGCGGTCTAGATATGATGTGGCAACCCTCAATCACAGGAGTATCAGAACATATCTTTAAGATAAAAAGTGAGCAATAGGCTTTGAGTTACTGCATATCAAAATATAGTTGTTTCATTAGTTTCAGTTAGGTCAAGTTGTTCATTACACAAATACTCCTGTCGTTCTGCCTCTCTTGTCCGATCACTCAGGTTTGATGGTGGTGGCTGCCAGAGTCTAAAACTCTCTCTGTAAAACTGATATTTTACTCAACTCGCATTTTACATTTTTAACTACAGTTTATGTTGTTTTACCCCCGAGGTGGTTCTGATGGAAACCTGTTTACCTGCCCGAGGTTAAGGAATGAAGTCAAGACTGCCGTGCCAACAATGCTGCTCCTGCCGGATGTGACGGGGCTTGGCATCAAGTCAAGTCAAGTCAACTTTATTTATATAGCGCTTTTTACAATAGACATTGTATCAAAGCAACTTTACAAAATCCAGGACCAACAGATACAAAAACCCCTGTTGAGCAAGCCGAGGGCGACTGTGGCAAGGAAAAACTCCCTGAAAATTACAGGAAGAAACCTTGAGAGGAACCAGACTCAGCAGGGCCCATCCTTCTTGGGTGGCCTGGAGAATACTTTAAATAAGTAGGATTTACACAAATCATATCATCAAATCATACAAACACAGAATTAAATGATCTAAAAGTTATAACTGGCAATAAATAAATAAATAATAATAATAGAGTTATTATTTGGTCTAGTCTTCAATAAAGTCTGTAGTGAGTTCTTGTCATTCTTGGTGCAATTACTCCAGACCCACGTCACATCTGGCAGGAGCAGCATCGTTGTCACGGCAGTCTCGACTTCAATCCTTAACCTCGGCGGGTAAACAGGTTTCCATCAAAAAGGCCTCGGGGTAAAACAATAGAGAATGTAGTTAATAATGTACAGTGCTAGTTGAGTAAAACAGTTTTACAGAGAGTTTTAGACTCCGGCAGCCCTAATTATTACAGCATAACTAAAAGGGAGAGCGAGCAGGTAACAAGGTCATGAAGGCTTTCACAGGACATCAGCGCCCACCTACCCCACCGTCATCAAACCTGAGTGATCGGACAAGAGAGGCAGAACGACAGCAACCCAACATCCCTGATCACCACAAGTTTCTATGACCAAGAATCCCCAAGCTCTGCGCCTTTGTCTATACTAATCAAAAGCCTGAGAAAATAAATATGTTTTCAGTCTAGACTTAAACATTGAGACTGTGTCCGAATCCCGAACAGAGGCAGGAAGATTATTCCAGAGTTGTGGAGCTTTGTAAGAAAATGCTCTTCCACCAGCTGTGGTCTTTTTAATTCTAGGAACTATAAGTAACCCTGCATCTTGTGAACGAAGTGGACGTGCTGGATTGTAGTGATTAATAAGTTCACTCAGATACTGTGGAGCCAGACCATGTAGCGCTTTATAGGTTAGTAAAAGTATTTTGTAATCAATGTGGAATTTAACTGGCAGCCAGTGTAGAGACGATAGAACAGGACTAATATGATCAAACTTTCTAGTTCTAGTTAGCACTCGAGCTGCTGCATTTTGAATTAACTGGAGTTTGTTTAAGGATCTACCAGAGCATCCAGTTAGAAGAGCATTACAATAATCTAATCGAGAAGTTATAAACGCATGGATCAGTTTTTCGGCGTCATTAACAGATAGTATATTTCTTATTTTAGAAATATTACGCAAATAATAGAAAGCAACTCAAGTACTATTATTAACGTGTGTATCAAAGGAAAGATCTGAATCTAGTGTGACACCCAAGTTTTTTTACATCTGAGCTGGGAGTAACAGAGAAAGTGTTTAGGTTTAGCACCAGGTTAGACAACTTGTCTCTTGCAGCTTTAGAGCCAACAAGTAAAAGCTCTGTTTTATCTGAATTAAGTAAAAGATTACACGACTAATTACACCACTAATTACACGACATCCAGTTTTTTATGTCATTTACACAATCTTCTATCTTACTGATTGTGTCAGTATCATTTGGTTTGGCTGATATATACAGCTGTGTGTCATCTGCATAGCAGTGAAAATGTATGCCATGTTTATGAATAAATTCTCCTAGTGGAAGCATATAGAGTGTAAATAATAGCGGTCCCCGTACCGACCCCTGTGGAACACCACACTTTACTTTTGTAGTTTCTGAGCATTTATTATTTACATAAACAAATTGAGAGCGGTCAGTCAGATATGATTTGAACCAAGAGAGTGCGAGTCCTTTAACACCTACTGTATTGCGTGTTGCGGACTTTATTACAGACTGGACTAAATAGTAACTCTTATTATTATTAATTAATTAATTAATTTATTTATTTATTTATTTATTTATTTTTTTATTTTTTTATTTATTTATTATTTTTTTTATTTATTTATTCATTGCTAAATCTTATTCATTTAAAGTATCCTCCAGACCACCCAAGAAGGATGGGCCCTGCTAAGTCTGGTTCCTCTCAAGGTTTCTTCCTGTAATTTTAAGGGAGTTTTTCCTTGCCACTGTCGCCCTCGGCTTGCTCAACAGGGGTTTTTGTATCTGTTGGTCCTGGATTTTGTAAAGTTGCTTTGAGACAATGTCTATTGTAAAAAGCACTATATAAATAAATTTGATTTGACTTAGAAAATAATTCACATGATTTTGGTGCTTTTGAAGTGTTTCATTAAAACTAATATAATCCTGCCCAAATCTGTGTCAGAAAACCAAAGTAAAACCCATTAATGTCCAAATAAAGCTATCGCAAATGAGAAAAAAAGCACTTTTCCTTTTCCACCTGTCTCATGATGCCACACGATGTGAGAACTGATCCCATGTGGGATCTCTCCGTCCCTGTAATGAAGAGAGAGCCTGTTGTCAGGCAGATGAAACTTTTTTTCTACTCCAATCTGGCGGGATCTGTAGCGGCTTGGCCGCCTCATTTAAATAATCAATGTCTGCGTGCTTCATCTGTGATGCCATGATTTGCTTCCCTTTTCACTTTTCATTAATATTTACTCTGCAACCTCCTTTTTATCTGTGGAATTTGCTTAATTGACTCGAAAAACAAATGCATTCTCTCTCTCTCACTTTTCGGTTAGGTAGGGAAAGAACACATGCTCCCATGTGAACCCCAATTATGCCTTAAACCTGACAAGATGTGATTTTCTCTGCATGGATGGGCTGAGGGGAAATTTATTCCGAACATTTAACACGGACAGTGGATGACAGTGATGACAGTGCTAGTCTGTCTTATGAATAATCCACAGTGCTCAGCAGTTCTGTCCATCTTGTTAGATGCCATATGGTAGTGCTGTTCCTCATATAGTTGTCATAGCTATGGGAGGGGCTGCAATGCACATTTGTACTTCTGAAAGTTAAAAGAAATTATCATTATATTAATAATTGTTTGATGTGTGATATATAGTGATTGATTAGTAACTTGTTCAAAATCTTCCTGCTTTGTTCTCAGTGTTTCCAGACCCACTGTAACCAAAAAATTACAAAATGGATAATATTTTAAAAGGTTCTCTTTTCTCTGATCCCCTTTGCTGAGAGGAAATTTGTCCAGATGACCTGAATCCAAACCAACTAATGTTTGTTGCTGATTACAGATCACAGTGTTGCTGATCATTGATCACAGGGGCAGGAGCTTCTTTTTCACAGCAGCCTGTTCAAGCAGCTTGTAATTTACAGCAGTTTTTTTCTTAATGTTTATGGAATTACATCTGAACATCCTGCACCCTGTGACATTTCCTTTTAACAAAGGACAACATGGGCGTGCAGCGGTAAAACACGCTAGCGCACCAGAGCTGACATTTCGAACTCGTCCATCTGGCAGGCTGGGCGCCAACACGAACAACGATTGGCTGTTGTTCAAGGGGGGTGCCGGACAAGACCTCATAACTGATGCAATTACAATATCTGCTGGCTGATTGATGGCACCTGCACAAAGAGGGATAATGTGATCAGGGTGTGGCTCTCTGTACACAAAGCTGATCCGCATATAAACTCGCCTCGCGCAGGTGAAAAGATGCAGTCGGCTACTGCACACGTGTCGGAGGGGGTGTGTGTCAGTCTCGGCTCTCCTCAGTCAAAGTGGAGATCAACAGTTTAGATTATCATCATGAACTTGACAAGAGACTACTGTTCCACTACTTTGTAATTGGTAAAATAATTTGGGATCTGATCATTCACTCACTTAAGTACAGTCACAAAAATCAAGTCCCACAACTGTCCTGACAGGGCACTGACTTATCCACCACCGCTGATATCCATGTTTAAATGTTAGATGTGCTATTGGCTGAACAGAAGTGGAATAACCAAAGACAGAAACTCTGTTGCAGAATTAAGACTGTCCTAACAGACTGCTTGCATGTAGATTGTCTTCTTATATAATTATAATTTAATTACACTGATCAGCCATAACATAAAAACCACCTCCTTGTTTCTACACTCATTGTCTATTTTATCAGCTCCACTTACCAAATAGAAGCACTTTGTAGTTCTACAATTACTGACTGTAGTCTATCTGTTTATCTACATACCTTTTTATTTTGCTTTCACCCTGTTCTTCAATGGTCAGGACCCCCACAGGACCATTGACACTAACATGGTGGTGGTGTGTTAGTGTGTGTTGTGCTGGTATGAGTGGATCAGACACAGCAGCACTGCTGGAGTTTTTAAATACCGTGTCCACTCACTGTCCACTCTATTAGACACTCCTACCTAGTTGGTCCACCCTGTAGATGTAAAGTCAGAGACGATCGCTCATCTACAGTATTGCTGCTGTTTGACTTGGTCATCTTGTAGACCTTCATCAGTATTCACAGGACGCTGCCCATGGGGCGCTGTTGGCTGGATATTTTTGGTTGGTGGACTATTCTCAGTTCAGCAGTGACAGTGAGGTGTTTAAAAACTCCATCAGCACTGCTGTGTCTTATCCACTCATACAAGCACAACACACAGTAACACACCACCACCATGTTAGTGTCAATGAAGTGCTGAGAATCATCCACCACCTTAACAATACCTGCTCTGTAGTGGCCCTTGGGGGTCCTAACCATTGAAGGACAGCATGAAAGGGGGCTAACAAAGCATGCAGAGAAACAGATGGACTACAGTCAGTAATTGTAGAACTACAGAGTGCTTCTATATCGTTAGTGGAGCTGATAAAATGGACAGTGAGTGTAGAAACAAGGAGGTGGTTTTAATCTTATGGCTGATCAGTGTATTGTGCCATTATTTGCGTTTGACCATCACTGCTTTCATTTAGATTTAGATAGGCAATGAAAATATTATATACTACCCAGAAAATCCTCAGTAATGCTCCTGTAGTTAAACAAAAGCAACAAAAGTAATCTTCCAAAATTTTATGGAACAACTCGTTGTAAGGTCTGTTAGAAGAGCAGAGATCAACCAGCTCCATAATAATACCACAAGATTTGGAATAAAATCATCAGCAAGCTTATATGTGTGTCCATCTGCTGTGTCTTTAACCATTTACTCAATGTAAACAATTTCTTTTCATGCACACTGACCGATCTAATCCATTTTCTTCAGAAGTCCAGCGCTAGACATTAAAACCATGTCTACCCTATTCAGCTGAAAGTCTGCCAGCCTTGGAAACTGCAATCATTACCAGCTTTTCATTTTTATTGATCAAAATTTTTATAGCCAAGGACAGATGTGGCACTCAGAGCAGACCAGGCTCAGTGAGTGGTGTTGAATTATACAAGAGATTTAGCAGTTTTTTTTTTTAAACCGTATAAAATGCTCTATGTGAGGTTCATTACAAGGTCTTTTAGAAAGATATAGATAAGTGAGATGGTATGGAAGTAAACAAGTGTGGGAAACATGTAGAAAACCAGATGAATGGTTGATGAGCAGCTGTCTAGTATGATCTAGTAGTCAGTCAAAAAAATTCATACATACATACATAAATAATTATAATAATAATAAACACACAAGGTGACAAATAGGTAGGTAGGTTATTTAAAAAGACTATGCAGTACTGGTAGTACAGGAAGGCATAAATCTACTTAGGCAGGTAAGCTAGTAGGTAGGTCAACAGGCAGCTATGAAGTAAATAAGTAGACAAGCAGGTATGAAGGTAGACATAAGTAAGTTGGTAAGGTATGACAGGTTGGTGTGTAAGTAGGCAGTTAGGTAGACTGACATGAAGGTATTATGACAAACAATTAGATGAGTAGGCAGATAGGTAGTCAGATATGTAGGTGAGTATGAACGTAAAGGTTTAACACAGAGGTAGTGAAAAGGCATGCCAGCGTGGTCACCAACCCCAGGACCCATGTGCAGTAAATGAACCAATTCAAAACACCAAGATCAATTAATGGCTAGATAAGGGAAATAACAGAACACAATTCAACAACCATAACTGGATTGATGGGCTGTGCAATGACGAAAAACGTATCCATCCATCCATCCATAAAAAAAAAAAAAGCTAAATCATTAGGACCATTCATAAAAATGTAAATAGTAATAGCTTTTTTATAAAAAATGTGGTGGTAGCTTGGTGGGTAGCACTGTCGCCTTACAGCAAGAAGGTCCTGGGTTCGATTCCCAGGTGGAGCGGTCTGGGAGTTTGCATGATCTGCATATCTTTTCGTGCAGTTGAAAAGATGCAGTCGGCTGCTGCACGAGTGTCAGAGGGGGCGTGTGTCAGTCTCGGCTCCCCTCAATCAGGTTGGAGATCAACAACAGTAGAGAGGAAGCGTAATGCAATTGGATAATTGGATACGACTACATTGGGAAGAAAATTAAGAAAAATGCAAACAAATAAATAAATAAAGAATATAATATAATGAAGAATTCATTAATCAATGGCAGATAACAACAAACCAACTGACTACCTGACCAGGTTCATCATGCAGACTCAGCACAGAGCTGCATTAACAGTCTGCTATTAAAGTGTCCTCCTAACTGACAGCAATAAGTGCTGGTTAGTGTTGACACTGCTCCTATATGGTAAGTGAAGCCGATAAAATGGACAATGTGTATACAAACAAGGAGGTGGTTTTAATGTTATGGCTGATTGGTGTATATTTTTATATATTTTTTATTTTATCTTCAAGTAGAGCACACTGAATCTCGTTGTACTTGTACAATGACAGTAAAGGTATTCGTATACTTGTGTAGACTATACACGCTGTTACATCCTTGTGTACCAATGTGTGGCATCTAATTCCGTTTATAATTTTTAATGCATTTTATTAGCATGTTTAGTGAACACTGTCAGTTTTTCCCAGCACAATGGTTGATCAATAATCCATCCGTTTTCCAGCTTACAAATTGAATTACATTCTTTCTTCTGGCTTGACACTTTCACCAATGATCAATTCAAAACCACCATTAACATTCAGCACTGTTACAGTTTAAACTACAGTTTGTGCATTCTGTGCCAGTCTCCTCATACAGAGCTGTAGACGAAATATTAGTTTCATCTTTACTTACTATTTTGTACTATTACTATTTGCCTCAATGTCTGGAACATCTGCTACTACAGGACAAGAATAAAAAAAGAAAAAAAATGGAGTATATTACAGTAGGTAACTCCTGAATCCCAGGCCAAGGAAAAGAGCAGTGAGTCATGAGTGGGCCTTTCACTGAGGCGAGGCTGACTTGCTGTAATTTATCATGGTTGCCACAGGATGCTGACAGCAAGGCAGCTGCTTCATGTGAGAGGAGAACACCAGCGCATATGCCCAAGTTGATCAGACCCTATCTACAGGGTGAGTCAAAAGTCGCAGGACATTCTTTTATTTCAGAAACGAAAGGGGAAATGACATATCTGAATACCCCAGCAAGTAATGGGTGAGGGGGCCTATATTTTAGGCTATGTCTGGAACATGGCCGCCATCTTGAATGCCGCCATATTGGATCAAGGGCAAATATTTCCAAGGGGAAGGTGGTCATGTAGCATATCAAAGAAGACCAGAATTTTCTCAGAAATTGAATTAAGAAGTTATCAGCACAGAAAGTTGCAACAACAACCGGGAACGTTCAGGACCACCACAGAGCAGCTGTTGGCTGGATATTTTTGGTTGCTGCTGATACATATTACAGTTGGTCATCTTCTAGACCAGGGGTATTCAACTAAAATTTAAAGGGGTCCAGTTAGAGAAAATTTCTTGAAGCAAAGGTCCGGAATGTTTAACTATATATATATATATATATATATATATATATACAGTGTATCACAAAAGTGAGTACACCCCTCACATTTCTGCAGATATTTAAGTATATCTTTTCATGGGACAACACTGACAAAATGACACTTTGACACAATGAAAAGTAGTCTGTGTGCAGCTTATATAACAGTGTAAATTTATTCTTCCCTCAAAATAACTCAATATACAGCCATTAATGTCTAAACCACCGGCAACAAAAGTGAGTACACCCCTAAGAGACTACACCCCTAAATGTCCAAATTGAGCACTGCTTGTCATTTTCCTTCCAAAATGTCATGTGACTCGTTAGTGTTACTAGGTCTCGGGTGTGCATAGGGAGCAGGTGTGTTCAGTTTAGTAGTACAGCTCTCACACTCTCTCATACTGGTCACTGAAAGTTCCAACATGGCACCTCATGGCAAAGAACTCTCTGAGGATCTTAAAAGACGAATTGTTGCGCTACATGAAGATGGCCAAGGCTACAAGAAGATTGCCAACACCCTGAAACTGAGCTGCAGCACAGTGGCCAAGATCATCCAGCGTTTTAAAAGAGCAGGGTCCACTCAGAACAGACCTCGCGTTGGTCGTCCAAAGAAGCCGAGTGCACGTGCTCAGCGTCACATCCAACTGCTGTCTTTGAAAGATATGCGCAGGAGTGCTGTCAGCATTGCTGCAGAGATTGAAAAGGTGGGGGGTCAGCCTGTCAGTGCTCAGACCATACGCCGCACACTACATCAAATTGGTCTGCATGGCTGTCACCCCAGAAGGAAGCCTCTTCTGAAGTCTCTACACAAGAAAGCCCGCAAACAGTTTGCTGAAGACATGTCAACAAAGGACATGGATTACTGGAACCATGTCCATGAGACCAATATTAATTTGTTTGGTTCAGATGGTCTCAAGCATGTGTGGCGGCAATCAGGTGAGGAGTACAAAGATAAGTGTGTCATGCCTACAGTCAAGCATGGTGGTGGGAATGCCATGGTCTGGGGCTGCATGAGTGCAGCAGGTGTTGGGGAGTTACATTTCATTGAGGGACACATGAACTCCAATATGTACTGTGAAATACTGAAGCAGAGCATGATCCCCTCCCTCCGGAAACTGGGTCGCAGGGCAGTGTTCCAGCATGATAATGACCCCAAACACACCTCTAAGACGACCACTGCTTTATTGAAGAGGCTGAGGGTAAAGGTGATGGACTGGCCAAGCATGTCTCCAGACCTAAACCCAATAGAACATCTTTGGGGTATCCTCAAGTGGAAGGTGGAGGAGCGCAAAGTCTCGAATATCCGCCAGCTCCGTGATGTCGTCATGGAGGAGTGGAAAAGCATTCCAGTGGCAACCTGTGAAGCTCTGGTAAACTCCATGCCCAGGAGAGTTAAGGCAGTTCTGGGAAATAATGGTGGCCACACAAAATATTGACACTTCAGGAACTTTCACTAAGGGGTGTACTCACTTTTGTTGCCGGTGGTTTAGACATTAATGGCTGTATATTGAGTTATTTTGAGGGAAGAATAAATTTACACTGTTATATAAGCTGCACACAGACTACTTTTCATTGTGTCAAAGTGTCATTTTGTCAGTGTTGTCCCATGAAAAGATATACTTAAATATCTGCAGAAATGTGAGGGGTGTACTCACTTTTGTGATACACTGTATATATATATATATATATATATATATATATATATATATATATATATATAACTATATATATATGTTTAACTATATATATATATATGTATATATATATGTATATATATATATAATGTAAATATATTGATATTTACATTTACATTTTCAGCATTTAGCAGACGCTTTTATCCAAAGCGACTTACACAATGAGCGGAACACAGTGAGCAATTGAGTGTTAAGGGCCTTGCTCAGGGACCCAACAGTGGCAACTTGGTGGTGGTGGGGCTTGAACCGGCAACCTTCTGTTTACTAGTCCAGTACCTTAACCACTATAACATATATACAATATAGTATAATGTAGCCTAGTAGTTGTATCAACATCTGCATGTTATCAATAACTGTCAAATCAAATGTCTGTTTATTTATTAGGGTTTTTAACGTCATGTTTTACACTTTGGTTACATTCATGACAGGAACGGTGGTTACTCATTACACAAGATTCATCAGGTCACAAGGTTATATCGAACACAGTCATGGACAATTTAGTATCTCCAATACACCTCACTTGCATGTTTTTGGACTGTGGGAGGAAACCGGAGCACCGAAGGAAACCCATGCGGACACGGGGAGAACATGCACACACAGAGAGGACCCGGACTGCCCCACCTTATCAAACCTTTCTCTTATCAAATTAAGAGAAAATAAAAATAAATTGTGCTCCAGTGGGAAGTAAGAACAGAGATGAGTCTCTCCATCACGGATTAAATGCTGTATTTTCGCTGTACACGTTTCTTTTTTGGAGAGCGTCATTTGTCTCCTGTCTCACTCGTCTTTTTCTCAACTTTCTCCTGCACAGTTGTCTGTATCTCTCCCTTCGTTTTTTCTACGTTCGCTATCTTTCTTTTTCTTTCCACCGTCTTTTCACATGTAACTCGCCTCCAACTCTCTCAACTGTCTGCACTGCAGTCGCAGTGTTTACCGGCTGGAATGCACAGACTTGATTGGCTGAGTGGTGTCACGTGATTGGTTCTCGTCTGCTAAACCGCTACCGTAAAGACTACAAAAGCTGCGCCGGTTAAAATAGAAGCGCTCCGTCAGGTTTCAAATCCTAACTTTCTGTTTTGGCTATAGGTCCGGGTCCGTATGGGACAGCTTCTGGGTCCGGACCCGGACCGCGGTCCGCCTGTTAGTGACCTCTGTTCTAGACCTTCATCAGTGGTCATAGGACGCTGCCCACGGGGCGCTGTTGGCTGGATATTTTTGGTTGGTGGACTATTCTCAGCCCAGCAGTTTAAAACCTCTATCAGCATTGCTGTGTCTTAAACAAACATCTTGTCTTGACAGACAAGATGGCGGTGCAGGCCGGTAGCCAGGCAGGTGCTACCGGAGCACAAACAAACAGTCTCGCCAAATGTGTCAAGCTCGCACTTCAACAAAAACTTGGTTTGTGTTTTAAATACAAAACCAACACTACACTGCAGCAGCAGATTGCTCAGAGAACGTTTGTTTTAGGATATGTGTTTGTGTTACTTCTGTTGTCTGTACGCTGCTGCTATGCGTCCACAATTCAAATCGATTTGCGAGATCAGCAGTGTTGTGCCAATTTTAACATATGGAGTCAACATGCAACCTACGCTGCAATTTTAAATAACGGCCGAGCTACTCCACCAGTGAACTGGACACGCCAAAGGGGGAGAGTGAAGTTTAGATCGCCATATAGAGAGATTTTCTACCTGTCTGCCGTGCTCCTGTTGGCTGGTGATGTCCAGCTGAATCCGGGGCCGCTGTCGATCGCCGGCGGTGAGGCGACGCCTTCCCTGGGCATAATTGGATCTAGCTCTTTGTCGGCGTGCACGTGCGTGGTTGGGAGCGGCGCGGAGGATCGCGGTGGACGTGGGCGGCCGGTGCGGGGTGATGGTGGCGGGTGGAGCGTCCGGGATTTGGTGTCGCCCTCCCCTGTTGATTTGCTTGGTTTGGCCTCCGCCCGTGCCGTGCCTGCCGCGACGGGTGGGTCGTTTTCCTGCGTGGAGTGCGGAGGACGGCTGGGCCCGCATCTCGAGCGGGTTGGTGAGTGTCAAGCATCGAACATACTGTTTAGCCCAGTGGAGCTTAATCCAGTTAAGAGTCCCGGTAAAGTGTCTCTTCTAAAGCCAAATGTGAACGGACTGAACCCAGCGATTAGGAAACATCGCAAAATGAATTTTTTCCAAACTCTTAATCATTCATTACTTCTCTGGGATCCACGTTCTAAACCCAAGGGACTGATGTGTGGACATTTAAATATTCGCAGTATTGTTTCAAAGAGTAACCAGTTGGAACATCTATTGACTGACTCTAACCTGGACATCTTAGGTATTTCGGAAACTTGGTTAAGCAAATCATCTCCCACGGCCTGTTTTAATATTACTGGGTATAGTGTGTTTAGGAGGGATCGAAATAAGGGTAGGGGTGGAGGATTGTTAATGTATGTTAAAGATCACATTAAATGTAGTCTTATTGATTGGCCTCATGAAATGGATTTGGAATGGATTGGACTGAATGTTTCCTTGTCTCCAGAAATGTCTTTTGTTGTTATCTGTTTATATCGACCACCATCATCCAATAGCTTATTTTATGAACATCTTTATAGCATTCTTAAAGAATGTGATGAAAAGAAAGAGCTAATACTCATGGGTGATTTTAACATTAATTGGGATAATAAGCAGGACAGGAAAAGGCTCAAAGAGATAACAGATACATTTAGTCTCACCCAGCTTATACAAGGACCAACAAGAGTGACTAAATCTTCTCAAACACAAATTGACTTAATGTTCACAAATAGACCAGAAAGAATAAGTAAATCTTCTAACTTGTTAACTGGCTTATCTGACCATAATATCACACTAATGGTGCGTAAATTAACCAAAAAACGGTTCAAAAACATAATTAAAATAAAACATTATCATCAGAGAATCCCCAAAAGTGAAATGTGTAATCTCGAATCTGCTTTAAAACAAATTGATTGGCTTAATATTTTGTCTTGTGAAGATATTGAGAACAACTGTGACATCTTTCTGGCAACTATTAACAAGGTAATGTCCTCCTTTGCTAGGTTGGTGCAGTCTAAACCTAGACAAAGGAGTACCTTGCCATGGCTTAACGATGCTCTTTTGCAACAAATGAAAGATCGAGATTCTGCACTAAAAAGAACACTGAAGTCAGGTTTGAGTACCGACAGGCTAATCTTTACCTCTCTTCGAAATAAGGTAGTAAGTAATATAAGAAAGGCTAAAGCTGAGTTCTTTATTAAGATAATTGATGATGCAAGGGGAAACGGAAAACTCATTTGGAAAAATCTTAATAAATTAACTGGAAGGAATGATAACCAGCGAATAAAGGAACATGAACTTAAAGTGAACGGTATCTTAACTCAGGATCATGAAATGATAGCAAATACTTTTAACAATTTCTTCATAAACTCAGTTGAGCAACTGAGCAAGAATTATTCCACGCAGATTTCTTTACATACTCTTATTGATGATGCCAAACCCATTTTTAGAATAGCAGAAATATCTGAATCTACAGTATTAAACATTATGAGTTCGATAAGAGACTCTAAAGCAAAAGATGCTTATGGTTTGGACACAAATTTTATAAAATCATATAAGGATATCTTGGCTAGCCCCATTGCTAATTTGATTAATCACTCAATTAAGCAAGGAGTTTTTCCAAGAGCATGGAAGTCGGCTGTTATAACACCCATTTTCAAGGCAGGTGATCAAACAGCTGTGGAAAACTACAGACCTATTAGTATTTTACCTGTGGTTTCCAAGGTGGCTGAAAAATGGGTGGTAGAGCAGCTGACTGCTCACTTGAACAAGGGTTATGCTCCTCTGCACCCGATGCAGTTTGGATTTCGTGCTAAGCACTCAACAGAAACAGCTATTTGCTATTTTCTTGAAAGCGTAAAATCAAAACTAGATAAAGGTGGAGTAATTGGAGCGGTATTCCTGGATTTAAAGCGGGCGTTTGACACTGTAAACCATGAGGTACTTTTGTCTAAATTATCTAATTTTAACTTTTCTATTGATGCTATTAAATGGATGAATTCATATCTATCAAATAGGACACAAAGTGTACGTATTGGGAAAACTCAGTCAACATATTTAAATTGTAATACAGGTGTCCCACAAGGGTCAGTATTAGGCCCTATTCTGTTTAGCCTGTACATTAATGACCTGCCATCGGTCTGTTCATCTGCCAACATACAGATGTATGCTGATGATACCGTTATTTATGTACATGCTAAAAATAAACAGCAAGCTGCAAGTGAGTTAACTGCAGCCATGATCCCTGTATCTAATTGGTTGACTAATTCATGCTTACACTTGAATGTAAATAAAACTGTTTGTATGTTTTTCTCGCAAAAACTGACAGAAACGTTTCAAGATGATGTTCTGGTCAGAGGAGAAAAACTCAAAGTAGTGTCTGATACTAAATATCTTGGAATCATCTTAGACTCAAACATGTCATTTAAAAAGCATGTTAAAAAGGTAACAAGTACTGTTAAACTGAACTTAGCTAATTTTAGACACATACGACCATATCTAACAGCTGCTACAGCCAAACTCTTCATGCACGCAATGATTTTTTCTCATATATCGTACTGCTTTACAAGTTGGTCACAAACAAGCTCTACAATCTTAAAACCTATTGAGTCTCTTTATAAACAGGCACTAAAGGTATTAGACCGGAAGCCCAATAGCTATCATCACTGTCATATTGTAAAAAAGCATAATTTATTTAGTTTTGATAACTTCAAACATTTTGCAGATGCTTGTCTCATTTTCAAGATTTTAAATGGGCTTGCTCCTCCTCCCTTGAATCAGTTTATAGCACAAAAAGATAGTAGAGGTAGTAGGATAACAAGAGCAATTACTAGAGGGGACTGTATTGTACAATACAGACAAAGCAAATTTGGGCAAGCAGTCTTCTCAGTTAGAGCCACTCAATACTGGAACAGCTTACCAATCGAGTTAAGAGCGAGCACAAATTATCAGACTGTTAAATATAAATTGAAGACATGGCTGAAAGCAAATCAAACCTGTTATCATTGATAATCACATATATTTTTATCTACTGTTTGTGATGTTATATGTATGTACTGTACGTTTATGTGTATATACTGTATGTGTGTATTTTAATAGCTTCTTCTGTGTATAATGTTTTACTGAGCTATTGACACTGCTTCCAACCCTACAACAATAACCTGCCTAGGGACTACAGATGGAAATTAGCTTTATAGCTAACTCTGGTACATTTACATTGATGTGGAAACAAAAATGTTGATTAATGTACATTGTCCCTGTTAAATAAATAAATAAATAAATCCATTCATACCAGCACAACACACACTAACACACCACCATTTACATTTACATTTTCAGCATTTAGCAAACGCTTTTATCCAAAGCGACTTACACAGTGAGCGGAACACGATGAGCAATTGAGGGTTAAGGGTCTTGCTCAGGGACCCAACAACTTGGTGGTGGTGGGGCTTGAACCGGCAACCTTCTGTTTACTAGTCCAGTACCTTAACCACTGAGCTATCACTGGCCATTGTCAGTGTCACTGTGTCAGTGCTGAGAATGATCCACCACCCAAATAATACCTACTCTGTAGTGTTCCTGGGAGAGTCCTGACCATTGAAGAACAGCATGAATGGGGGCTAACAAAGCATGTAGAGAAACAGATGGACTACAGTCATTAATTGTAGAATTACAAAGTGCTTCCATATGGTAAGTGGAGCTGATAAAATGGACAGTGAGTGTAGAAACAAGGAGGTGGTGTATATGTTCATTATCTACATGAAACCTTGAAATTATAGCTAGTGAAAGCATGAAGCCTGTTAGCAATTTCCTCAATCTGTAGCCTTTTATTGATCAGACGTTCAGACCAAGGATGTACGTGTCTCCAGTGCCAGAGCCGCACTAGAGCCATCAGAGTCCTGGATGTTATTAAATTATGATTAATGACCTGAGTGAAAATGAATTTAATTCTGTCAAGCCAGCATCACAACAATCAAGTGCACTTTATAAGAAGCAGAATTCTGAATGGCTTGAACAGAGAATGTAATGGGCATTTCTAATATCGCTCTTTAGAGACTTATGATAGATACATATTACAGCATTATCAGGTTGGCATCCCTGGCTTTGTGTTTTTATCTCTTTTCATAAAATAGCTCTATTCTGTTTTTGAATAGCCGCAGCAGATTCTTATCCACCAAGGCCGTTCAACCTGATAGCATAAAGCAACCAATTTCTCTGCATGGCCAATGTTCAGTGATTCTGGCAGGAAAGAACAGTGTATTTGAATGATGCTTCCCATGGCGGCAGCTTTTCTTTGCTTTTTTTCACAGATAGTCTATTACTCTGGAAATAGGGCATCACTTCTTAGGTTGCCCAAGGCTTTACTTTTTTTTAAAATTTATCCTGGCCTTAGCACCTTATTTACTATTTCTGCTTTAAATTGTTCATGATCTTCATTAAGCCCAAAATTTATGCTAGAATTAAGCTAATGAGATTTCAACTTACCATATTGTCCAATTGCTGCTAAATTTAATTACTTAATCACATTTTATAAAGTGTGAAATGTGGATCCTAGACTGCTAAGATTCTTAGGATGTGTGAATAATAACAAAGAATATTACAAATAAAAATGATGCACCAGATGTGTGATGCACCACAGCTGTAATCTATGCTTCATCATTTAAACTGTGAAGTGAATTTCACATTTGTATGGCTGACAGTTGTACTGTTACGAATAGGGCTGGCACAGATCCGATACTCTATATCGGTATCGGTCCAATATTGGCCCAAATCACTGGATTGGATATCGGAAGGAAAAAAGCGTGTAATCCGATCCGATACTGCTGCTTAATGTAGATTACACTTAATGTAAATAACACTTAATGTAAATAAGGCCATTGTTTGTGTGTAAAGCAAATAACACACAAAGATACGTTCCAACAGAGCGCCGTTTATTGCCACTCACTCGGCAGCTGCTGTAACAAGGTGCATCTTGATGACATCATTACCATGTGCCACTGATCTACAACTCATCTGCAACAGCCATTCATAAATTAAAACTCACTGATCTACTTAAACTTTTAGCATTTAAAAAAATCATCTACTACTTCCACATCCAAAAACACTTTGGATTAAACACAATAAAAATCACTTTATAAATGATAAATCGCTCACCTGAGATAAGGGAAACCTATCTTGTCCCGGCTTGGAGATCTCTCACATCCTCAACGATTAATCCATTAGTGTTATGAAATAAAAAAAACTACACCGTTTCCCGTTTAGCCACAGACGTCCTCTTCAAAATCCAGCAGGGTTTAATCATCTAAAAACATGACAGAACTTTAATGGAAAATCTCAACTC